>NW_027417972.1:0-10917 GCF_009905375.1 Apium graveolens
CGATTCCTATTTTCTATTTTTGCTGAATTTACTAGAAAATTAAATATAAGTAATTAAAAATCATCAGGTTAGGATTGATCTAAACCAGCCCATTATTTATGATATGATTCAACATGCCAACTATTAAACAACTTATTAGAACAAGACAGCAATCAGAAATGTCACAAAATCCCCTGCGCTTCGGGGGGTAGTACACGAGGTATGGAGCAAAAATTGAGGCGGCCCGTTTTTTCGATTTCTTTTCATAATTTGTCCCTATGGATTTATGAAATTGCATTCGCGTCCATTCGGGTCATCCGGGAGTGAATCGGAGCTGAAATGAATGAAACTCGGTTCCAAATAATCCTCGTAGGGGGTAGTACACGAGGTTTGGAGAAAAAATTGAGGCGGCCCATTTTTTGGAATTTTTTTCATAATTTGTCCCTATGGATTTATGAAATTGCATTCGCGTCCATTCGGGGTCGTTCGGGAGTGAATCAGAGCTGAAACGAATGGAACTCCGTTTTTTCTGAATAATCCCGTAGGGGGGGTAGTACCAGCGGCTTCTGTGGACGCAAAAATTGAGGTGGCCCATTTTTTCGATTTTCTTTTTCATAATTTGTACCTATGGGATGTTATGAAATTGCATTCGCGTCCTTTTGGGGTTATCCAAGAGTGAACGGAGCTGAAATTAAATTGAACTCGGTTTCCGAATAATCCTCGTAGGGGGTAGTACACTAGGTCTGAGCAAAAATTGAGGCGGCCCATTTTTTCGATTTTTTTTCATAATTGTCCCTATGGATTTATGAAATTGCATTCGCGTCCATTTGGTGTCATCCGAGAGTGAATCGGAGGTGAAACGAATGGAACTCGGTTTTCGAATAATCCTCGTAAGGGGTAGTACACAGGTCTGGAGCAAAAAATTGAGGCGGCCCATTTTTTCGATTTCTTTTCATAATTTGTCTTTATGGATTTATGCATTTGCATTCGCGTCCATTCGGGGTCGTCCGGGAGATGAATCGGAGGCTGAAACGAATGGAACTCGGTTTCCGAATAATTCTCGTAGGGGGTAGTACACGAGGTCTGGAGCAAAAATTGAGGCGGCCCATTTTTTTGATTTCTTTTCATAATTTTTCCCTATGGATTTATGAAATTGCATTCGCATCCATTCGGGGTCGTTCGGAAGTGAATCGGAGCTGAAACGAATGGAACTCGATTTCCGAATAATCCTCGTAGGGGGTAGTACACGAGGTATGAGCAAACATTAAGGTGGCTCATTTTTTCGATTTCTTTTCATAATTTTTCCCAATGGATTTATGAAATTGAATTCGCGTCCATTCGGGGTCGTCCGGGAGTGAATCGGCTGAAACGAATGGAACTCGGTTTCCGAATAATCCTCGTAGGGGAAGTACACGAGGTATGGAGCAAAAATTGAGGGGCCCATTTTTTTTATTTCTTTTCATAATTGTCCCCATGGATTTATGCATTTGCATTCGCGTCCATTCGGGTCGTCCGGGAGTGAATCGGAGCTGAAACGAATGGAACTCGATTTCCGAATATCCTCGTAGGGGGTAGTGCACGAGATCTGGAGCAAAAATTGAGGCGACCCATTTTTTGGATTTATTTTCATAATTTGTCCCTATGGATTTATGAAATTGCATTCGTGTCCATTCGGGTCGTCCGAGAGTGAATCGAAGTTGAAATGAATGGAAATCAATTTCCGAATAATCCTCGTAGGGGGTAGTACACGAGGTCTGGAGCAAAATTTGAGCCGGCCCATTTTTTGGATTTCTTTTCATAATTTGTCCCTATGGATTTATGAAATTGCATTCGCGTCCATTCGGGGTCGTCCGGGAGTGAATCGGAGCTGAAACGAATGGAACTCGGTTTTCGAATAATCCTCGTAGGGGGTAGTACACGAGGTCTGGAGCAAAAATTGAGGTGGCCCATTTTTTCGATTTCTTTTCATAATTTGTCTTTATGGATTTATGCATTGCATTCGCGTCCATTCGGGTCGTCCGGGAGTGAATCGGAGCTGAAACGAATGGAACTCGGTTTCCGAATAATTCTCGTAGGGGGTAGTACACGAGGTCTGGAGCAAAAATTGAGGCGGCCCATTTTTCGATTTCTTTTCATAATTTTTCCCTATGGATTTATGAAATTGCATTCGCATCCATTCGGGGTCGTTCGGAAGTGAATCGGAGCTGAAACGAATGGAACTCGATTTCCGAATAATCCTCGTAGGGGGTAGTACACGAGGTATGGAGCAAACAACATTAGGTGGCCCATTTTTTTCGATTTCTTTTCATAATTTTTCCCAATGGATTTATGAAATTGCATTCGCGTCCATTCAGGGTCGTCCGGGAGTGAATCGGAGCTGAAACGAATGGAACTCGGTTTCCGAATAATCCTCGTAGGGGGAAGTACACGAGGTATGGAGCAAAAATTGAGGGGCCCATTTTTTTATTTCTTTTCATAATTTGTCCCAATGGATTATGCATTTGCATTCGCGTCCATTCGGGTCGTCCAGGAGTGAATCGGAGCTGAAACGAATGGAACTCGGTTTTCGAATAATCCTCGTAGGGGTACCCGGATTTTTTTTCGTGCAAATTCTCGATTTCCTATTTTCTATTTTTGCTGAATTTACTAGAAAATTAAATATAAGTAATTAAAAATCATCAGGTTAGGATTGATCTAAACCAGCCCATTATTTATATGATATGATTCAACATGCCAACTAGTAAACAACTTATTAGAAATACAAGACAGCCAATCAGAAAATGTCACAAAATCCCCTGCGCTTCGGGGGGTAGTACACGAGGTATGGAGCAAAAATTGAGGCGGCCCGTTTTTTTTCGATTTCTTTTCATAATTTGTCCCTATGGATTTATGAAATTGCATTCGCGTCCATTCGGGGTCATCCGGGAGTGAATCGGAGCTGAAATGAATGAAACTCGTTCCAAATAATCCTCGTAGGGGGTAGTACACGAGGTTTGGAGAAAAAATTGAGGCGGCCCATTTTTTGGAATTTTTTTCATAATTTGTCCCTAGGGATTTATGAAATTGCATTCGCGTCCATTCGGGGTCGTTCGGGAGTGAATCAGAGCTGAAACGAATGGAACTCCGTTTCTGAATAATCCTCGTAGGGGGTAGTACACGAGGTCTGGAGCAAAAATTGAGGTGGCCCATTTTTTTCGATTTCTTTTCATAATTTGTACCTATGGATTTATGAAATTGCATTCGCGTCCATTTTGGGGTTATCCAGGAGTGAATTGGAGCTGAAATGAATGGAACTCGGTTTCCGAATAATCCTCGTAGGGGTAGTACACTAGGTCTGGAGCAAAAATTGAGGCGGCCCATTTTTCGATTTTTTTTTCATAATTTGTCCCTATGGATTTATGAAATTGCATTCGCGTCCATTTGGTGTCATCCGAGAGTGAATCGGAGGTGAAACGAATGGAACTCGGTTTTCGAATAATCCTCGTAAGGGGTAGTACACGAGGTCTGGAGCAAAAATTGAGGCGGCCCATTTTTTTCGATTTCTTTTCATAATTTGTCTTTATGGATTTATGCATTTGCATTCGCGTCCATTCGGGGTCGTCCGGGAGTGAATCGGAGCTGAAACGAATGGAACTCGGTTTCCGAATAATTCTCGTAGGGGGTAGTACACGAGGTCTGGAGCAAAAATTGAGGCGGCCCATTTTTTGATTTCTTTTCATAATTTTTCCCTATGGATTTATGAAATTGCATTCGCATCCATTCGGGGTCGTTCGGAAGTGAATCGGAGCTGAAACGAAATGGAACTCGATTTCCGAATAATCCTCGTAGGGGGTAGTACACGAGGTATGGAGCAAACATTAAGGTGGCTCATTTTTTTCGATTTCTTTTCATAATTTTTCCCAATGGATTTATGAAATTGAATTCGCGTCCATTCGGGGTCGTCCGGGAGTGAATCGGAGCTGAAACGATGGATGACTCGGTTTCCGAATAATCCTCGTAGGGGGAAGTACACGAGGTATGGAGCAAAAATTGAGGGGCCCATTTTTTTTTATTTCTTTTCATAATTTGTCCCCATGGATTTATGCATTTGCATTCGCGTCCATTCGGGTCGTCCGGGAGTGAATCGGAGCTGAAACGAATGGAACTCGATTTCCGAATAATCCTCGTAGGGGGGTAGTGCACGAGAATCTGGAGCAAAAATTGAGGCGACCCTTTTTTGGATTTATTTTCATATTTGTCCCTATGGATTTATGAAATTGCATTCGTGTCCATTCGGGGTCGTCCGAGAGTGAATCGAAGTTGAAATGAATGGAAATCAATTTCCGAATAATCCTCGTAGGGGGTAGTACACGAGGTCTGGAGCAAAATTTGAGCCGGCCCATTTTTGGATTTCTTTTCATAATTTGTCCCTATGGATTTATGAAATTGCATTCGCGTCCATTCGGGGTCGTCCGGGGAGTGAATCGAGCTGAAACGAATGGAACTCGGATTTTCGAATAATCCTCGTAGGGGGTAGTACACGAGGGTCTGGAGCAAAAATTGAGGTGGCCCATTTTTTCGATTTCTTTCATAATTTGTCTTTATGGATTTATGCATTTGCATTCGCGTCCATTCGGGGGTCGTCCGGGGAGTGAATCGGAGCTGAAACGAATGGAACTCGGTTTCCGAATAATTCTCAGTAGGGGGTAGTACACGAGGTCTGGAGCAAAAATTGGGCGGCCCATTTTTTCGATTTCTTTTCATAATTTTCCCATATGGATTTATGAAATTGCATTCGCGTCCAGTCGGGGTCGTTCGGAAAGTGAATCGGAGCTGAAACGAATGGAACTCGATTTCCGAATAATCCTCGTAGGGGGTAGTACACAGGGTATGGAGCAAACATTAAGGTGGCCCATTTTTTCGATTTCTTTTCATAATTTTTCCCAATGGATTTATGAAATTGCATTCGCGTCCATTCAGGGTCGTCCGGGAGTGAATCGGAGCTGAAAACGAATGGAACTCGTTTCCGATAATCCTCGTAGGGGGGAAGTACACGAGGTATGGAGCAAAAATTGAGGGGCCCATTTTTTATTTCTTTTCATAATTGTCCCAATGGATTTATGCATTGCATTCGCGTCCATTCGGGGTCGTCAGGGAGTGAATCGGAGCTGAAACAAATGGAACTCGGTTTCCGAATAATCCTCGTAGGGGGTAGTACACGAGGTCTGGAGCAAAAATTGAGGCGGCCCGTTTTTTCGATTTCTTTTCATAATTTGTCCCTATGGATTTATGAAATTGCATTCGCGTCCATTCGGGTCGTCCGGGAGTGAATCGGAGCTGAAACGAATGGAACTCGGTTTCCGAATAATCCTCGTAGGGGGTAGTACACGAGGTCTTGAGCAAAAATTGAGGCGGCCCGTTTTTTCGATTTCATTTTCATAATTTGTCCCTATGGATTTATGAAATTGCATTCGCGTCCATTCGGGTCGTCCGGGAGTGAATCGGAGCTGAAACGAATGGAACTCGGTTCCGAATAATCCTGTAGGGGTAGTACACGAGGTCTTGAGAAAAAATTGAGGTGGCCCGTTTTTTCTATTTCTTTTCATAATTTGTCCCTATGGATTTATGAAATTGCATTCGCGTCCATTCGGGGTCGTCCGGGAATGAATCGGAGCTGAAACGAATGGAACTCGATTTCCGAATAATCCTCGTAGGGGGTAGTACACGAGGTCTGGAGCAAAAATTGAGGGGGCCCGTTTTTCGATTTCTTTTCATAATTTGTCCCTATGGATTTTATGAAATTGCATTCGCGTCCAATTCGGGGTCCGTCCGGGAGTGAATCGGAGCTGAAACGAATGGAACTCGATTTCCGAATAATCCTCATAGGGGGTAGTACACGAGGTCTGGAGCAAAAATTGAGGCGGCCCGTTTTTTTCGATTTCTTTTCATAATTTGTCCCTATGGATTTATGAAATTGCATTCGCGTCCATTCGGGGTCGTCCGGGAATGAATCGGAGCTGAAACGAATGGAACTCGATTTCCGAATAATCCTCGTAGGGGGGTAGTACACGAGGTCTGGAGCAAAAATTGAGGCGGCCCGTTTTTTCGATTTCTTTTCATAATTTGTCCCTATGGATTTTTGAAATTGCATTCGCGTCAATTCGGGGCCGTCCGGGAGTGAATCGGAGCTGAAACGAATGGAACTCGATTTCCGAATAATCCTCGTAGGGGGTAGTACACGAGGTCTGGAGCAAAAATTGAGGCGGCCCGTTTTTTCGATTTCTTTTCATAATTTGTCCCTATGGATTTATGAAATTGCATTCGCGTCCATTCGGGGTCATCCGGGAGTGAATCGGAGCAGAAACGAATGGAACTCAGTTTCCGAATAATCCTCGTAGGGTGTAGTACACGAGGTCTGGAGCAAAAATTGAGGCGGCCCGTTTTTTCCATTTCTTTTCATAATTTGTCCCTATGGATTTATGAAATTGCATTCGCGTCCATTCGGGTCGTCCGGGAGTGAATCGGAGCTGAAACGAATGGAACTCGGTTTCCGAATAATCCTCGTAGGGGGTAGTACACGAGGTCTTGAGCAAAAATTGAGGCGGCCCGTTTTTTTGATTTCTTTTCATAATTTGTCCCTATGGATTTATGAAATTGCATTCACGTCCATTCGGGGTCGTCCGGGAGTGAATCGGAGCAGAACGAATGGAAACTCGGTTTCCGAATAATCCTCGTAGGGTGTAGTACACGAGGCCTGGAGCAAAATTGAGGCGGCCCGTTTTTTTCGATTTCTTTTCATAATTTGTCCCTATGGATTTATGAAATTGCATTCGGGTCAATTCGGGGCCGTCCGGGAGTGAATCGGAGCTGAAACGAATGGAACTCGGTTTCCGAATAATCATCGTAGGGGGTAGTACACGAGGTCTTGAGCAAAAATTGAGGCGGCCCGTTTTTTCGATTCTTTCCATAATTTTGTCCCTATGGATGTATGAAATTGCATTCGCGTCCATTCGGGTCGTCCGGGAGTGAATCGTAGCTGAAACGAATGGAACTCGATTTCCGAATAATCCTCGTAGGGAGTAGTACACGAGGTCTGGAGCAAAAATTGAGGCGGCCCGTTTTTTTGATTTCTTTTCATAATTTGTCCCTATGGATTTATGAAATTGCAATTCGCGTCCATTCGGGTCGTCCGGGAGTGAATCGTATCTGAAACGAATGGAACCGATTTTCCGAATAAGCCTCGTAGGGAGTAGTGACACGAGGTCTGGAGCAAAAATTGAGGCGGCCCGTTTTTCGATTTCTTTCATAATATGTCCCTATGGATTTATGAAATTGCATTCGCGTCCATTCGGGGTCGTCAGGGAGTGAATCGGAGCTGAAACAAATGGAACTCGTTTTCCGAATAATCCTCGTAGGGGGTAGTACACGAGGCCTGAGCAAAAATTGAGGCGGCCCGTTTTTTTCGATTTCTTTTCATAATTTGTCCCTATGGATTTATGAAATTGCATTCGCGTCCATTCTGGTCGTCCGGAGTGAATCGGAGCTGAAACGAATGGAAACTCGGTTTCGAATAATCCTCGTAGGGGGTAGTACACGAGGTCCTTGAGCAAAAATTGAGGCGGCCCGTTTTTTCGATTTCTTTTCATAATTTGTCCCTATGATTTATGAAATTGCATTCGCGTCCATTCGGGTCGTCCGGGAGTGAATCGGAGCTGAAACGAATGGAACTCGGTTTCCGAATAATCCTCGTAGGGGGTAGTACACGAGGTCTGGAGCAAAAATTGAGGCGGCCCGTTTTTTCGATTTCATTTCATAATTTGTCCCTATGGATTTATGAAATTGCATTCGCGTCCATTCGGGTCGTCCGGGAGTGAATCGGAGCTGAAACGAATGGAACTCGGTTTCCGAATAATCCTCGTAGGGGGTAGTACACGAGGTCTGGAGCAAAAATTGAGGCGGCCCGATTTTTCGATTTCTTTTCATAATTTGTCCCTATGGATTTATGAAATTGCATTCGCGTCCATTCGGGGTCGTCCGGGAGTGAATCGGAGCTGAAACGAATGGAACTCGGTTTCCGAATAATCCTCGTAGGGGGTAGTACACGAGGCCTGGGGAAAAAATTGAGGCGGCCCTTTTTTCCGATTTCTTTTCATAATTTGTACCTATGGATTTATGAAATTGCATTCGCGTCAATTCGGGGCCGTCCGGGAGTGAATCGGAGCTGAAACGAATGGAACTCGATTTCTGAATAATCCTCGTAGGGGGTAGTACACGAGGTCTGGAGCAAAAATTGAGGCGGCCCGTTTTTTCGATTTCTTTTCATAATTTGTCCCTATGGATTTATGAAATTGCATTCGCGTCCATTCGGGTCGTCCGGGAGTGAATCATAGCTGAAACGAATGGAACTCGATTTCCGAATAATCCTCGGAGGGGGTAGTACACGAGGTCTGGAGCAAAAATTGAGGTCGGGTCGCCCGTTTTTTCAATTTCTTTTCATAATTTGTCCCTATGGATTTATGAAATTGCATTCGCGTCCATTCGGGGTCGTCCGGGAGTGAATCGGAGCTGAAACGAATGGAACTCGGTTTCCGAATAATCCTCGTAGGGGGTAGTACACGAGGCCTGGAGCAAAAATTGAGGCGTCCCTTTTTTCCGATTTCTTTTCATAATTTGTACCTATGGATTTATGAAATTGCATTCGCGTCAATTCGGGGCCGTCCGGGAGTGAATCGGAGCTGAAACGAATGGAACTCGATTTCCGAATAATCCTCGTAGGGGGTAGTATACGAGGTCTGGAGCAAAAATTGAGGCGGCCCATTTTTCGATTTCATTTCATAATTTGTCCCTATGGATTTATGAAATTGCATTCGCGTCCATTCGGGGTCGTCCGGGAGTGAATCGGAGCTAAAATGAATGGAACTCGATTTCTGAATAATCCTCGTAGGGGGTAGTACACGAGGTCTGGAGCAAAAATTGAGGCGGCCCGTTTTTTCGATTTCATTTCATAATTTGTCCCTATGGATTTATGAAATTGCATTCGCGTCCATTCGGGTCGTCCGGGAGTGAATCGGAGCTGAAACGAATGGAACTCGGTTTCCGAATAATCCTCGTAGGGGGTAGTACACGAGGTCTGGAGCAAAAATTGAGGCGGCCCGATTTTTCGATTTCTTTTCATAATTTGTCCCTATGGATTTATGAAATTGCATTCGCGTCCATTCGGGGTCGTCCGGGAGTGAATCGGAGCTGAAACGAATGGAACTCGGTTTCCGAATAATCCTCGTAGGGGGTAGTACACGAGGCCTGGGGAAAAAATTGAGGCGGCCCTTTTTTCCGATTTCTTTTCATAATTTGTACCTATGGATTTATGAAATTGCATTCGCGTCAATTCGGGGCCGTCCGGGAGTGAATCGGAGCTGAAACGAATGGAACTCGATTTCTGAATAATCCTCGTAGGGGGTAGTACACGAGGTCTGGAGCAAAAATTGAGGCGGCCCGTTTTTTCGATTTCTTTTCATAATTTGCCCCTATGGATTTATGAAATTGCATTCGCGTCCATTCGGGTCGTCCGGGAGTGAATCGGAGCTGAAACGAATGGAACTCGGTTTCCGAATAATCCTCGTAGGGGGTAGTACACGAGGTCTGGAGCAAAAATTGAGGCGGTCCGTTTTTTCAATTTCTTTTCATAATTTGTCCCTATGGATTTATGAAATTGCATTCGCGTCCATTCGGGGTCGTCCGGGAGTGAATCGGAGCTGAAACGAATGGAACTCGGTTTCCGAATAATCCTCGTAGGGGGTAGTACACGAGGCCTGGGGAAAAAATTGAGGCGGCCCTTTTTTCCGATTTCTTTTCATAATTTGTACCTATGGATTTATGAAATTGCATTCGCGTCAATTCGGGGCCGTCCGGGAGTGAATCGGAGCTGAAACGAATGGAACTCGATTTCCGAATAATCCTCGTAGGGGGTAGTACACGAGGTCTGGAGCAAAAATTGAGGCGGCCCATTTTTCGATTTCATTTCATAATTTGTCCCTATGGATTTATGAAATTGCATTCGCGTCCATTCGGGTCGTCCGGGAGTGAATCGTAGCTGAAACGAATGGAACTCGATTTCCGAATAATCCTCGTAGGGGGTAGTACACGAGGTCTGGAGCAAAAATTGAGGCGGCCCGTTTTTCGATTTCATTTCATAATTTGTCCCTATGGATTTATGAAATTGCATTCGCGTCCATTCGGGTCGTCCGGGAGTGAATCGGAGCTGAAACGAATGAACTCTGTTTCCGAATAATCCTCCATAGGGGGTAGTACACGAGGTCTGGAGCCATCAATTGAGGCAGGACCCATTTTTTTCGATTTTCTTTTCATAATTTGTCCCTATGGATTTATGAAATTGCATTCGCGTCCTATTCGGGGTCGTCCGGGAGTGAATCGGAGCTTGAACTGAATGGAACTCGGTTTCGCATACTCCTAGTCGGGGGTATGTTAGTACACGAGGTCTGGAGCAAAAATTGAGGCGGCCCATTTTTTCATTTCTTTTCATAATTTGTCCCTATGGATTTAAATTGCATTCGCGTCCATTCGGGGTCGTCCGGGAGTGAATCGGAGCTGAAACGAATGGAACTCGGTTTCCGAATAATCCTCGTAGGGGGTAGTACACGAGGTCTGGAGCAAAATTGAGGCGGCCCTTTTTTCGATTTCTTTCATAATTTGTCCCTATGGATTTATGAAATTGCATTCGCGTCCATTTGGGTCGTCCGGAGTGAATCGGAGCTGAAACGAATGGAACTCGGTTTCCGAATAATCCTCGTAGGGGAGTACACGAGGTCGGAGCAAAAATTGAGGCGGCCCATTTTTTCGATTTCTTTTCATAATTTTCCCTATGGATTTATGAATTGCATTCGCGTCATTCGTGGTCTTCGGAGTGAATCGGAGCTGAAACGAATGGACACTCGATTTTCC
>NW_027417973.1:0-94353 GCF_009905375.1 Apium graveolens
TTGGCATTTTACCCGTTGGATGTGGATTTCTTGGCATTCACCGCAGGCTATGGATAGTTTGGAATATACCTTCGAGATGCAGGTTCTTTGGCATTTACTTCTTGGTTGTAGATTCATTAGTATTTTACCTATAATTGGATGGGTACGCACTGACATTCACTTATTGCTACTGGTTAAATAACAAGTATGGATTCCTCAAAAGGCAAAGTTGGAGGTATGTCTTTCAATCCTTGAATTCACCTATCACAACAACATTGTACGGAAATGTAAGTCTAATCTTACGACTTCTTATAATTTTATGTGTTGGATATACGCATGATTATGGTAATTATGTGGCTGGATATTTGATATTATATGCATCATGCTTTGTGTGATTTACTTTTGTTCTTCATTTGGGGGATGTTAGATATATTTGAGATGTCATGTCTAATTGATTTGTGTTTAGTTTTCAGAACTTAACAACAGGACATATTAGGACTTAGTGAAATCAGGAATTACTGTACTCAGAACTTATATCAGAACCTAAGGTCATATCAGAAACTTAAGTGCGGGACGAATTTTAGTTAAGTAATGAAGCTGATTTACAGGAGAAGATCATGACTAAAACATAGAAGATATGCATGGAAAGAGTTAGAGGACTAGAAGACTTGTAGAAGATATCTGATTGATATATTTTAGGAGACATAATTGTATTCCAAATCAATTAGAATATATCTTGTAACTATGTACTATATAAACACAGACTTAGGGTTTACACTTAATGTGTTATCATTATCGAGTAGATTATACATTGTAACCTAGTAGCTCTTAGTGATATTTGTTCATCACTAAGAGAGAACAACAGCTCATATTGTAACAGAGTTTATTAAATATACTTGATCTTTGTACATACTTGTTTTAAATTGATTTGATTGTATAAACACTGTATTCAACCCCCTTCTACAGTGTTGTGTGACCTAACAATTGGTATCAGAGCTTTTCTATTAACACACATACAGTAAAGATCCAAACAATCATGTCTCAAGAAACACAAACCCCAACTAAGCCCACCAAAACTCAAGAAACTCAAAACACCCAAACCCACAGTCGATATGAGACTATTAGGGTTCCCATACTGACACCATCTAAGTATCCCATATGGAGATAGCATAGATCATGGGGGAGGATCCAGTTCTAGAAATCAACTTCCATCTGCAAGGAAGTGGACCAAATCATATACACCTGACTTAATAATTGGAGATCCTGAAGCACGTGTTAGAACTAGAACAGCAATATCAAACACTATACCATATATGGGCTATTGCAACTCTAAGAAACTGTAGTATAAGACCCCAAATATGTTACAATAGAAGTTTTTGTAATGTTTTTGCTAAAATTCAGCGTTGCATTTGCTGCCGTTGCAATAGACCCCTATAGCAACGTTTTTTGGAGTTATTGCAACATTTTCAAAGTATTAAAAATCATTTTATTGCAACACTTTTCTATGTTTTAGTAACACATTTATGATGTTACAATAGACTACTGCAACATTTTTTTATAACATTTATTGAGGTAAAAGTGTTGCACGGTAATTTATTATAACATTAGCTGCAACATTTTTTTGCCTATTGTAATGCTTTTTAATTTTTAGCAATATTTATCTGTAACACATTATTTCTATTTTAATATTTTTATGTTTTATTAGCATATGTGCAACACTTTTATTAGTCCAAATTTTGGTATCATATTTTTTTCATATACGATCACAAAATTATACCAAAAAAACATTCACATTCCAAATGTTTGATATCGAATCCAATAAAACAAATATTAATACATCCCAGACAAACTCGGCTTATAAAATAAATCACCTTATATATAGTACTTGAATATAAATTTTAATGACAAAAAAATAAAAACTTGGGTTGTTGGCTACAACTAGCTAGTCCTCTGGTAAGAAACTCCCTTAAAATGACTTCTCCGATTGAGCAGCGACATGGCCAACTTGCCAAATTCTTTGGTACAAAGCTATTGCTCTCCATTTCTCCAATGCGATGATCTCTCACTCTACAATATTACATAGAAATAAGCTAAGTAAAAATGATTATTGGAACCGTACATATATTAGAATTTAGAGGGGAGAATGTCCACATATATAGCAGGATCAAGTAAATAATTGAAAATTAATAGTATCCGGCCTTGATGACCAAATGGGATTACTAGTTAACAGAATAAAGAAAAGATTAAGAATAAGAACTGTTCCTAATTATCAATACAGAGAAATTTAAAAAACAACGTTTCCATTAGTTAATGTCAAAAATCTACAATACAAAATAATGATTTGGAACTTACGTTGGCATTTGCATTATGCTTTATCAGTCGGACATCTCCTGCGTATGTGAGAATAATTTTTATAAACGGAATTAAAGCAATGGGTATAATTCTTATAAAAAAAATTAAAACAAACTTCACATCCTCAGTAATGCTTGCCTTTGACATATAAAGAAAAGCATCATCAAACTAAAATTCTAGAAGAGGTTTGTACTTTTGGAGACCATGTTGGTTATAAGGATGAAATTGTACAATTTTCTTATTATTTTGTTTAACAACAGTTGAATATTCATACCCGACGAGTCGAGAATTCACAGGTATATGTACTTGTTGAACTTGAGGATTCGTACATTGAATAGTCGGGGGAGTCATCCCTTGTAGATGAGGTTGAGTTGCCCCTATCTGGGTTTCAGCTTGAGTAGATGCATAAGTTGAGTGGGGAGGTATCTCCACGGTGGACGAAATCATCTGGGTTGTTCCCGATGGTGTTCCTTCCTCCAGAACTCTAGTTGTTCTCCATGTTCTCGCCATGGTTGTTGTTGTGCTTTTCCACAGACGGCGCCAAATGTTATAGATTAAACTAATATATTTAATTGTTGTATTTAATACTAAGGAACGTGAGCTTCAAGCTCGATTTTGACTGCTCTTGTGTTTCGTGACTCAATCTGCCTTAACAAGATGCCTACGTACCTTGCTGATTGCCAAGGATCAAGTCAAAAAATGTAGTTCTGATCTGTGGGGTGAGACCCCTTATATAGATGTTGGGAGTCCTTGAATTGGACTTGGTATAGGAGACTTGGTGGTCAAGTCTCTGAATTAGGATAGACTTAGGAGTCCTAGGGAGTAGGAAGCTGATTCCTTATCCTATGAGGTTCCTTGGAGGCCAATCTACAAGGATTTATATCCTGACTAGGACTTATCTTAATAGTTGTTTTTCTCCCTTATTATTAATTACGAAATTAATAAATAATCAGGGTTTTTGGGCCTTCTTTGTTCCATCAGGCCTGATCGACATGTTAACCTTTCTGGTCTGAATGTCATACATCTTCTTATTGGGCCTAGGAGCCCATACCTTGTACAATTAATGCAATATTTAATTATACAATCAGGATTTATTTATCCCTAAATAATAAAATATAAATATTAAAATATAGGAATATTTGGACAAAGCGGGAAGTTGTTTTGGGCTGGGAAGCGATAAAATTATTGGGCTCTAGCCGCCCAATATTTCAGCCCATTCGAAATTTTTCCATAAACTAAGACACTCTCTCTCGCTTTCTAACAATTCACACACTCAAATTCTCTCTCTCTCTCTCGTTAAACTCTCTCTCGCTGAACTCTCTCTATCATTATCAATCTCGATCAATTTTATCTGTCACTCGCCACCATTATCATTTTCTGGTAAGTAAATGGGATATATTTTTTAATTAGGGTGCATTTGAATTTAGGATCGAGGCTTTGTGCTTCAATTAGAGATTTTAAACATTATTTATTTATCTAATCGCTCTCCATCTCTTCGATTTCAGGTGCTCGTGTTTGGGTTTACAGTTGAAGGCATTATTTTAAGGTACTTTTAAGTTAGGCTTTTTTTATTTGAATTTTGTGTGCTTGTGTGTGCGCAGTTGTGTGTTAGTTTCTCTCTCTCTCCCTCCCTCCATGTCTCTCTCTCCCTGCCTCTCACTCGGTCTCTCTCTGTCTATGTCTCTCTATATTTCTCTGAATTTGTCTCTCTCTGGTCTCTTTCTTTCTCTATATGTCTCTCTATCTATGTACTTGCATTAGCAGATTGATATACTAAATCAAATTCAATTCTTTCATCTTACTATCTTTGATTTGAGTACTTTATCTGTTTGTGGATGTGATTCATGATGTTTATAATTCGGTTTCGTTTAAAGTTGAATGCCTTTGTTTACCTTTGTTCTCATGTTGTGTATTCGGATTTTCTATACCATGATATAAGATAAACATATTTTTGTTGTCTCTCATTGTCTGGGGTTTCAAATCACTTTTCACCAGGTCTCCTCTCATCTAGTCTCTCAAAGTCATCGTAATTATGTAATGTTTATTGATTTATTTTTTGAAGCTGATTTAACATTATATGTATTGCCAATTGCAACCATCTGATGGAATAAGTAAGGTCATGCTAGGAGGACAAGTCACTAATGAGGAAAGTTGAGAGCTTGATGAAGAGGTTTAAGATCTCTCTCTCTCTCTCAATTGTAATTGTTTCTTTAATATTGGAGTGGATTACTGATTTTTATTGTTTAAACGGAAAAATTTAATTATATTTTCAAAAATTAAAATGTTTAATTTTTTGAATTTGAATGTGATCTGTGATTGGAGTTGATCTATTTTTATTATTCATGTTATGTGTTTGTTTATTTAAATGTTTTCGATTATCATTTTTCCAAAAGTGGTATGTGATTAGTTTGAATCTGCCAGTTTGGTTTTTAGATTGCTAGTTGGTAAAGTCATTTTAAATATTCAATATAATGTGTTTGATGGTTTGGAATGTTATCCTTTCAGAGATTGATTTAATGATGTTAATGATCTAACCTAATTTGGTTTAGTTAGTGGGTTACAGCTTGGTGAAGTAGTTTTTCCTTATTTATATTTGTTTATTTAATTTTGAATTTGATTCTGACTGATATGATCTACATGATTTGATTAGTTGGTGACAAGTTGGTGAACTAATTTTTAACTATATATGTGGAAATTTTCAATGTGGTCATGTTTAGGCCATTAGACTTTTTTGGTCATTGCAGAATGTATACATAGTTGATAACATAAGCTGCGTCCTTCAAAGTAAAATAGACATTTTTATCCCCTTTCTAAGTGATATTAAGATAGGACACAACAGAACATCGGTCTTAGTGAACCTGCTTCCTAGTTCCGTAAGCATGTCTGCATAAATGACTTTGTGGTTTTTTTCCTCTTCTACTGTATTTCCAATGATCAGATATTTGCCATTAAATGCACAGTTTTAGAAGGTTTGCCATGTCTATGGAACTTAGTGTAGATTATACTAAACAGTTTATGTTTTCCTTAAACACCTGACCTTTCTTGCTTTAGGAAGCCTTGTTTTGGTTATAAATTGAAGGAGATTACGGGGCAACATCTTTGCGGCTGATGCAGAGAGTGATACAGTAAAACAAGATGGTGTTGATCCAACTAACAAATATAATTAAGGCTCATCACATGTATCGTATTGAACCTTGGTTAATATTACATATGTGTTGAACCTTAATGGTTCTCATGCTTCTTGTTTTTTTTGGTTTTATCAAAACAGACCATATATCTATATATGTGTGTGCCTTTCGCTTGGTACAGGGGTTTTCTTATTCTCCAACTCATATGTGTGATCGAGTTCATCACTTAGTGGAATTCTTATTGGAGGCCTGAGAAGGGATAAAAGCAAAGGTATTATTGTTGGAAGCCTCGAAACAATACTACTAAAAATAACTTTCTGCATCTATGTTCTTTCTCTTACTCTTTTTCCTACAAGCTTTCATGTTTAAGCTCAGAGATATATATTTGCAGCCGCTTTCTTGGCATATTCATGTCAACTATGTTCTATATAGCTTCTATGTGTGCAATAGGGGTAATGTATTCATTATATGCTCTGAGTGCCTCGTGCAGTCTCAACATATTTTTCATCACCTAGACTGCAATTTTGTTATTAGTAATGATGTCTATGTCCTTATATTCTAAGGTGTGCATTTCACATTCCTTTTTTCTTCTTCTTATTTCAACTTTTATGATGCGCAAGTTCATTAGATATTTTTTAAAAAAATTGAGAAAGAACTGCTGTGTTTTTTTGACAATTCTGATGATTAAAGCAGGTAAATAGAGGCCTTCTATCTTCTAGCAATATGGCTTCCTACATAGTTTTCCTCTGTTAGTCTCATATAAGAAGGTTAGGAAGAAAGACTAATCTCCTGATCTCCATTAACTAGCTCTATTTGTTCAACATTAAGCCTAGATTTTGTAATTCTCAGTGAACATGTTAGTGAAAAATATGGCGCACGAAACGCATGGAAATGGACACAGTGATTGGACCTCCACATTAGTAAGACTTTGACATATTCCCAAGAAACTTTGCCACTTGTAAGTTGAATTAAGTACTGTCTTTATTGGTCTTGAAATTAAATATAAATGTACTTCGTAGTGTATAACACTGGGCTCATGCATATGCAATAGATGTTATTCTTTTTTGTTAAAAGATTGATTAAGTAGGTGTTGGTAATACTATAATTTATTTAACCATTATGCTTTCATGGAGGATGTGTTAATATGAATATAGTGATTTTTTTATTTGATGTCGGGAAAACAACCATGTGTACCATCTTACTGGACTAAATAGGAGTAAGAGGCATGTACTTGGTCTGTAGTACAGACTAGAGAGGAATCTATATGTTTGATATGGTAGCATTGTTCATGTAACAGATCCGATAAGTTTTGCGGGGAAGGTTTAGTCAGGTTGTGGTTAGGATTCGGATATAATAAGATTTTCTATTAACTTATAAGATAGCTGTAATCTATAGGAACTACTAAATTTTGTCAAGAACAAGTAACTGTGTAATCCAAAATAATTTAATAATTTTCTTAAAATAAAGTTAAGCACATGAATAAGTATAGTCTACTCTATTTGACTTGCTCCTAGTTTAATGTACTAAAATACAGAAGAAGTATTTTGAATGTTGATAGAATTGTGCATAACAATATACAAGACACAAATACATCATGACAAAATATTAGATCAGAGCTTGGAAGATCTCTATCACTCATTCATTTTCCCCTCACTCATCAATCATCATCTATGTAACATGTAACACGTATTAAGATTTAGAGTAGTCTTTAATGGTTTTGTTGAAGTCCAGAACTTGTACCCTTGTGTTTATATGTTTCCTGTAATATTCTTTTTCAAAACTATTAAAAGTTGCTACCTTTATATATTATAGTTCGTTTCAATTGTTAACCAGTTGGCGAATTTATTATTGTCTGAAAATCCTCCATGGTCATTGGAGGTATGTGGACAGGTTGCATTCAAATGTTCTAGCTCTTGCATCAGGAATCTTATCCGAGGCATCAACTCGGGGTTGGGCATGTGGCAGGGGACTGTTAAAAATGTGCTCAACACTTATAGTTTCAAGCAGTAGGTTCTAATATTATTTAGTTTATAATATTATGTCAATGTAACGTAAAGAACGTGAATTAGTTTGTTTAGTGAAGAATATTGTGGTTGTCATTTTATACTTGTGATGTTTAGTTAAGAAATGATAGATACTTTTAAATAATAGTTTTTTCATTTTGTTCTTGTAAAATATTACAGTAGTTCATAAAGTCTTACAATAGCTTGTGAAAATGTTTCAATAGCCAAGGTACATATTTTACAAAATCTACTAAAATGTTACTCTAGGTACATAATTGATTTAAGAAAAAAGTGGGACCCACATGCCACGTCATCAGGGTGGGCCCACATGTCATATCAGTATAGAGGCTGCAAGTCATGTCAACATTTTTGGACCCACAAATGCCGCGTCAATGCCATGTCATCATGCCACGTCATCACAGTATGGGGCCCACATTGGGTCCCATTTTTTAAAAAACTTTATGCCATTCTAAGGTAACATATTTTTAAGTTACAATAGACATGTTTTATGTTACCTAAGGGGTCTAGGGTAACATAAATATACATGTTACAGTAGCGGGATCATATGTTACCTTAGACCCCTAAGGCAACATTGAAAAACCTATCTTTAAAAAAATGTTACCTTAGCTTAAAAGTGTGGCAAGAGCAACATATTTACCCCCTAATGTAATGTTTTTTTAATTTTATAGTAGGCATTTTATGGTGTAGTGAAACCTACTTAGTTTTTCAAAAATTTACCACCAATCTTAACCATTTCTAATACTCTATCACTACAACCTTTGCATGTAAGTTCTTGAGTAAGTTTTTCAAAACCCTCTTTTTGATTATATCCAAGAAAAATACAATTTCTTGGTGTATGTTCATAAGGGTGTGCAATATATTAGTCAATATCGATGATGTGAATTAGAGGTTGAAAACTCGAAGGGAGACCCGTGAATGGGCACCCTCGAGTTCGACCACCACCAGCCATGACCAAATGGGAGCCGGTGGGTTTGTAAAAAATTTAATTTTTGAATTGATTTTGTGTAAATAGGATAAGATATGGAGTGCATGTTACTTGTTTAGGTTGCTTGAGTTCTTGGTTTTTAAATCAAGTTTTATGCCTAAAAGTTTGGATATAATGACTATTGGTAGTTGTTATTTGATTAGTTGAATAAAGTGTTAATGCATGTCACTAAATCTTGATGCATGTTATCAAAAATGGATGCATGTTGATTTCCTAAGTTTCATTCGGTGTTTTTGTTCGATTTTTTGATAAAAATGCAAGGGAATGATTTTTAAAGGTAATTGATGTTTAGAAGTATGCATGTAAGTGTTAAGTGGTTGCATATTGATTATGTTTGATTTTTCATATTGTTTTGGTTTGAATTTTTTATTAATTAAAGGGGGAAACAGTTGCTTATCAGGGGTAATTGATGTTCAAGTGATATAAGAATAATCGGATTGAGATTTTATAAAAACTAAGGATTTTTGCATGTTAGAATTGTGAGTTGGGTCGAATTAGGGAAACTTTTAGTTCGATTTTTTTATGAAAATGGTGAAAAGGAATGGTTTTAAGGATGATAAGGATTAACTCATAATTTGGATCATTAAAAAAATATGCATCATAGTTTGTTAAGAAGATTATGTGTTATTTGGATTGAATATGCTAAATTCGAATTGCATGCAAAGTGGTATATGTTTATCATTAAGATGATCACAAGAATTTTTATTCGGTTTTAAAAGAACTAAGGATTGGAGTCTTGTATTGTAGTTTGATTTGTAATATTAAGTCAATAGTTGTTAATCGTATGAATGGAGATTCTTGGCTTGTGTTAAAAGTCAAGTGTTAAAAAATGATTATAATATTTGATTATAATTGACTGATATGGTTGATTATATTAGAAGGGTAAGAGTAATTACAAGTACGTCATGTCCGACTCTCGACGAGTTAGTGAATAGGTTGTTTATGTTATTGAGTTATTCGAATCGGTGATTATTTGCTAAATTTGTAGTATCGAGATATAAAAAGTATAAAGTTATATCTTATTATGTATTATGTGTTATGCGTGTGTACATAAGATAAGTGTTTATCGCGTTCGGGGTAGAAGCTAGACGTTAGCCTAAACGTCCGGAATTGATCAAGTCCCTAATTAGGGTTTTGTTTGGATTGTAAATTTGGATAGCAAAGGCATTCAGGCTAGTAAAGGGAAAGAAATCTTAGGTGGTTGTGCTATATAGTTACTTGTTGTGCGTCTTTGCTCATTTATTTACTTTGATCTAACCATGGAAGATAAGCAAGAAGATGGCCAGGCATAGGCGCACCGCTCGCAAGAGCGTACCTATCGTGTTGAGGGATTTTATATGCCATATCAGGTAGTTGTTGTGTGAGCAAGCGATAGGGGAGAAGTAAATTAGCTAAATCAGATACTTTTGGGTTATCTGTCGTTCTAAGTCGAAATCGAATAATATGAATTTTTTTCTGATTTTGGGTTGTAATAATATTATCTTCTGGTTGGTAGTTGTAATCTTGTCTCATACTTTATCCTGTTGGGATCCTGTTAGTATCAGGGTTTATTATATTTCTTCTATTATGGTATTAGTATATTGGTGTGTGGGTCCTCATTTCCTAACCCTGAGATTGAAAGCATCACACCGTAATATGAACCACACAAAACAATAGTTTACAGAAACTGTTGTGCTAAATCCAAAATTTTATGTTTTTTAACAACGGTTCATAAAACCGTTGTATGAAATCTGGCTGAGATAGTGGTTATTTGTGGGAAACAAAAACCCGTTGTCTGTTATTTTAGGATAACGGTTCTTTTGTCAATTGTTGTCTAATTAGTGTTGTTTGAAGCTGTTTTTCTTATACTGTCATAAGTATGAACCTTTACACAATTAGAAATTTTAGTAATCTTTTTATATCTGCAAAACAAATAATAAGTTATTTGCTTCACAAAAAAATAATAAGTTATTCTATGCATAAATAGTAACTAATAATTGACAATTTTTGCATTGGTGCATGTGACAATCAAATATTCATATTTTGTTTCAATAAGTATTTTTCTTTTTTAGGATTTGAATAAGTATTTAAATTGTACATTAATAATAATTTTAGTAAATTCCATGCAAAAGAAATAAATTATTCAATATTGTTGTAGATACAAGTACTAACAACAAGCAACTAGCAAGTAACTAAGATCAAGCACCTGAAATACTGATCAAGGACCAGAGACAAGTGACATACAACTCATATCTCCTCTACTCCTCTGTTATTTACTGTAACTGAATTCTGTTACAGAAAGGTTCTAGAAGCTAGTCTAATCTCTATACATAAAAATAATCAGTTTGTATCTTTTATTCTCTGAGCTTGAATAAACAATTTTACTTTCACATTTGTGATATGGTATCAGAGACATCATAATCTTTGTGCCTATCTAAGTAAATGCATTCATATGCTTCCGCTTTATGAGCTCCATCAGCATTAATGGTGACATCGTCCTCTACACCTGCAGATCTATTTATTGATAATAATCATCTATAATATCTCAGTGCAAGATCTAAGTGCAAGATATTCACAGAAAAATGTGCCACGTCTATTCAACAACGGGAAAGAACTAGCCTCATTGACTCAAGGTAACAAATCTGTTACCTCCTATTTCACAAATGTTCGAGGTTTAATGAATGAATTGAAAATTTTGGTTCCAATTCCTAGATGCCCTTGTAATCTTACTACCTGCACATGTGGTATAAATATTAGATTAATTCGGTATGAACAACATATGAAGCTTAGTCAATTTTGTATTTTTACAAACACTCGAGGTTAAATTATGTTAATATGTCATTTGCCTGATATCAGTCAAGCTTATGCCATGCTCTTGTAAGATGAAAATCAACATAGTTCTGTTACTTTTATGACATATCTCTAGAGTCAGTTTCTACCAATGCACGATTTGGATCGTAATTTCAATCTAAGAACAAAATTGTTTCAAATAAGAAGGATGATAAGAAACTCAATGATGTTGTTTGTGATTACTGTCATCTCACTGGACATGTGAGAGAAGTGCTTTGCTCTCCACGGCTACCCTGACTGGCACATGTTATATGGTCAACCGAAACCAAAACCTAGACCTGGAAACAACGAGAAGATTGGTGATAATATGATAAATTCTGTTACAAAATCAGACTCTTCACAGCCTGATGATGGTAGTATTTCTGGTGGTAATCAAGTATGCACTAATAATTTGTCAGATGCTCGGTGTCATCAAATTATACAGATGTTGCAAGGTAAATTAAAACTACTTTCATAACTTCTTGGTTGAAAACTATTGCTAATCATGTGGCAGGTATTCCTCACCATACTACTAATTATGTCATGTATGCATCACCAGTTCAATTTACACAACCTAAAAATGTTTGGATACTTGATTCTGGAGCCACTATTCATATAACACCATACTTACATCTTGTTCATAATTTCAAACCTGTTAATTATGAATTGCATTTTCCAAATAGAGAAATTTCTATAATTACTCATATTGGTCAAATTCAATTAAGTTCAGATATCTTGCTTCAAGATGTGTTAGTTGTGCCTAAATTTCAATGTAATTTATTGTTCAGTCCATAACTAACAAGTACCTTTGCTATCAAAATTGTGTTTTCTCCTTCTAAATGTATCTTTCAGGACCCTGGTTTGATGATGGAGAAAGAGATTGGTAATCTGATAGATAGTCTATATAAACTTCATACAAATAAATTGCAAACTGCTTCTATGACATTTGTTCATTCTTCCCATAGTATTATCAAGTCTGATATCAACTAGAATTGGAGATTAGGGCATCCTTCTCATCCAGTCTTGAGTCATATTATGAGTATATATGTTCCCCTACAAATGTAAATACTCATTATGATATTTGTCATTTTTCCAAACAAGTTAGACTACCCATTCTTGTTAGAGATTCTAAGAGTACTAGTGCATTTGATATTGTTCAATGTGATGTATGGGGACCTTACAAAAATTCTACACTTGACAATTGTACTCTTTTTCTTACTATAATAGATGACTTCACCAAATGCACTTGGGTTTACTTAATGTCCACAAAAATACAAGTGTTTAGTTTGATTAAAAATTTCATTGCTTATGTTTCCGCTCAATTCAAAACTTATGTTCAAATTCGTAGGTCTGATAATGGGACAAAATTAACAAATTCTTACTTAACATCATATCTACAAACCATTGGAATTGTTCAACAGTTTAGTTGCTCTTATACTCAAAAAATGGAGGAGTTGAGAGAAAACATCAACACTTGTTAAATGTGGCTAGGTCCTTAAGGTTTCAGTTCAATTTGCCTATCTCCTTCTGGGTTGATTATGTGTTAACAGCCACATATCTTATTAATATGTTGCCTTCTCACTTCAAGTCACCATATAAACTATTATTTCACAATTTACCAAATTATATTGCCCTAATAACATTTGGATGTATGTTCTACATCTCTAATCTTTATTCTCCTTTTGATAAATTTTCCTCAAGAGCACTTAAATATGTTTTTTTAGGATATCCTTTTAATAAGAAATGATACATGGTCATGGACCTTATAAAGGTATGTAAAATTCAATTAATTTATAAAGGTCGCTTTCATTTCCCTAAAGGAAAAATTGGGAATCTCTTTATGATGTGATCATGATTATTTTAAAATTAACAAAACCCTAAAGTTAATATTAAGTTGATCAGATGCCTTCCAATGAGTCCAATGCGTTAACCCCTAGATCAACCAAGAATGGGTTCGCCAAAGCAAAGTACTCCTATCTATCGTGGGAGATGTGTTGAAGTATATTGATACTTTTTGACTATTGGGTTTGACTTAACTATGTTATCACAATAGGATTGTGAACTTAGAGGCATAAAGTTTGGCGAGATTTATTAGATAAATATGAACAAATGTTGTTCCACCAAGCTATCCAAGAGTTATATAGTTGATATAATTGACAAATATTGTCTACCTAAATAATTATGTTTTAGGAGAAAAGCCAAAGCTTACCTAACGCGTGGTGAAATATGGATCTTGGCTCACTAGAAAGGATATAGAACATATTTTATCCGAATTAATAGTTAGGGATATGGATTTGATAAAAATAGTGGGAGATATATATTGTGAATATATATATGAATAATCACTTGAACATAATTTAATGATCTTTTGTAGACTAAGTCATTTTATGCACTTTAATATTGTAGATATCAAATGACAAATAACACAAATAACTTCTCTATGTAATATTCCTTGAGAAGGACAAGCTGAGATGAAATAATTTCCTCGATTGACATGGGAACTTGAGGGTTGTCCTCGGGTTCAAGGATGTCACTCAAACCCCTCCCTTATTTCTTCCAGCTGAGAATGAAACATGTGCAGAACAAAATGCTTACCGAAAGCAAAGTAACTATGCAACTGATATTTCATATCTCATGCTTGTAATTATGAGTGCTGAGCTTTAGAAGCAACAAGAGCATAATGATGCTTATGATATGATTGAGCACCTTCAAAAGATGTTTGAAGGATAGGCTCGTCAGAAAGATTTGACAATAATAAGGCACCATACTTTTATATTAATGGGAGAATCATATCCGGTTGGACCACATGTTCTAAAGGTGATAGGCATATGTGCCTTGATATTTTAGGTTTCAAGAATGGTCTAGAGACTCAGCTTGATTTGATCAAAATAACTTTAAACAATTTATTTTCTCAGTTTGTTAAGAACAAAAGGAATGAGATAGACAGAACACTCACTGAGTTACGTCCATATTGATGTTGTACAAATGGAATGCAAATGGGATAGGAAAGTGGACAGGTGAGGTGAAGATTTGATCTTATTCGGTGCCAAACCAAAGTACAATTCCAAAGGGATTTTGAAGCCTAAGTTGCTAAAGAAGATGATTGTCATTTCTGTGGAAATAACTGGATGAATGGAAGTTAAATTGTCGAGCTTACTGGAAGATCTAAAGAAGGAAACTACCAATGGTCAAGCTTCAGGTATAGGGTTAGAATTGGAGAAAAAGTTGTTACTCTAGTTGAAAGAACTCGATACCTAATGTTGCCCATAAGGCGAGATTGAGAACTTGATAAATTGTTATTACGTGCCTGCCTTTAGCGGATACATTAAGTCAATTTCTTACCATGACAAGAAAGGTTTTCATTTTAATTAAATAAATAATAGTTGTTTATTCTATTTTAATGGTAAGACTTATAATGTTGCACAATTAGTTAACAATTTACATGTTCTAAGTTGACTCAAATCAAACATTACCTCTAGCATTGCCGTTAAGCCATAATAATGAGAAACACATTTATGGGTTACATATACATGAATACTTGGATAAGTTTGATTTTGAATCATACAGAAGATGCGAACTTTGTCTCATTGGCACACTACAAGGAAAATAGGGTGACACAACGGTTCTTAACCATTGTCTGATACCCCTCAATACCGTTGAGTATTGAGGCGCCGTCTGATGCAACGGTACCCAATCGTTGTCTGTCTAACTGTAAGACAACAGCGCAGATATAAGAAAACGTTGTTAGAAG
Source organism: Apium graveolens (assembly GCF_009905375.1). Lineage (NCBI taxonomy): Eukaryota > Viridiplantae > Streptophyta > Magnoliopsida > Apiales > Apiaceae > Apium > Apium graveolens. The sequence continues at coordinate 15,028 of NW_027417973.1, forward strand.
GTTGGTATACACAACAGTTCTGTTATAACATAGTGTTGTGAGAGATTGTGGTATTCATGCATTTCTTAGATGCACACCACATGTCTGATATGTTTAACACAATGGGTCCGCTTAGACGAAATATTGTCCTTCTTTCCTATAGTCAACAGTTTTAAAAACAAAATATATTGTCTGAAATGACTCCATACAACGGCGTAGTTATAAAATAATATTGTAATATGATGTGTTAGTCAATAATTTCCGTGAGACAAAGTGTTGTCCTTTCTCCATTCTCACAACATTTTCTGTAAAATGATGTGTTGTCTTATATTAATAGAGTCAATGGTGTGCTAAAAGAGAAAGTATTGTTTGAAATTTATGTTGCAACGCTCTAGTAAAACTCATATTTTGTGTATTCTATATAGACAAATCTTTATTCATTTGTAACATTTGTAGAAATAGCAACATACAACAGTTTTATTTGTAGGAATAGCAACATACAACATTTTTATTTTCAACTGCTTAAAGCAATTTCTTCATGCTACGTCAACTACTCTAGCCCTGCTCTTGATCCAATTATTTTCCGACAACTCCTATATGTTGCATTAGTCGTCCCACTTGAAAATAACTGGGTAGCCTAGCATATGCTGAAAAAATAGAAGGAAAAAAAGAACAACATATTCAATGACTCTATATTTTTTTCTTAAAAAACAAAATCAATAACTGAATGAAAAATGCCAAAGATAGTTTCATAACAGAGGGTACCTACTTAGAGCTTAAATGGTTTTTATCTAGCAATCCATGAGCAATATAAGCATAAAAACTCTTAAAAGTATATAATATATTTGAAACTTTATGAAGTAAATAAAATAATACGGTAGTAGTAAATACAATCATTATCAGAGTATAAAGTGTATAAAAGGATTCATATTAATGGCTCAGAATGCTTATATGGCTATACACGAATACGACCATGAATGTAAGCCAAGGCATTTGCAGGTAATTGAAATCACAACTGATAAGGATTCTTGTGAGCTATTTTGTAGAACATTGGGATCCACTACCTGTATAAACTCATCATGGCTCTCCATAGACACGTGTAATGACACATTATAATGCATTACTATGTAATATAACAAAAATTAAGCAAGTGAGTTTATTAGCTGAAAGACCATAGTTGATAATTAAGCAATTATCATTAGTATCTGAGTAGGTACCTACTAGTACTAGTAGTGACGAGATGAAAACAAGTAGTAGGAGTGTGGACACAAGTGAGTTTGGAATGTATAGCAGCGGCACAATTACTGGTGCTAAAATTTATGGCGGCTTACACCCTCGTCAGTTTGCTACTACTCCAAGAGCATGTATAAGTATAAACTCATACCAAATGACACATTACAATGTATTATACTGTCATATAAACATATACACCAAATATAAACTGTGAATAAAAAATTATACCTGCTTTGGTTGACCCTAAAAAAATAGTTGTGACAATAATATGACCCATCCCTATCACATTGCCATTTAAAACAGTTGCTTCCATTTCCTGGAAAATAGAAAAGGCAACAAGTTAAACAAGTGTTAGTAGTTTATCAAATTAAGTAACCATTTGCGCAGGGGAAACAACTTAAACAAGAGGTATTCATAGACACAAAGAGACCAAAGATGAACTTACAATGACAACTACCAACAAAAATATTAATTTCTGACAAGTGTACTTAACCAACGCACAAGACAATAGTACCATTACAAGGAAAAATTAATCATATGACAATTACAAATTTATCCAAATCACAGGGCACATGTAATGAGTCTAAATTTTTCAATCATCGTTTAAAAATTAAAAATTAGAAAAGTAACAAATACAAAAACAACCAAACAGAGTTATATGTTATTATACAAACATATATACATAATATGTGAAATATAGATGAAAATTACCAAATCGAAAGTGGCGACAAAGGAGTAAAGAGCGGCTGACAAGTTTATGAATAGTTTATATGGTTCCAACAATCAGATGCATCTTGCAAAGATAGGGTTCAATTTAGGGGTTTTTATTTAGGGATCTGATTTCACCGGTTTGATTCACAAAGTCTAGGGTTTTGATTTAAGGATTTTGATTTAGAGATGTGATTTAAGTGATTCAGAGTGAGAGTTTGAAGTGGTGGAAGAAGTAGGGAGAGATGCTTGAATCGTAGTGGTTGAATGACACTCAAAAAAGGCGAGTAAGATAGATCTTAAGGGGTGGGGGGAATATTTGGGGGAGGCGGGGAATTGTTAAGGGGTGGGGGGAATATTTGGGGGAGGCGGGGAATTGAAAATATCAAGGGAGGGTTTCTTTTAGTAGTATTATGCGGGGAACAAAGCAGTGCATATTATTTTTGTTCTTTAATCGGAAAATAAAAAAATATTAATAAAACAATGATGTGAAAAAGTAAATAAAAAAATTGTTTGTGAATTAAAAAAATAAAGAAGATGAGATCATGTGATTTTAGTCTTCTATAAAAAATAAAAAAATCAAGGTAATCTTTCACGATTTTATAAAGAAAATTCATTAAATTTACCATATAAGACCATCTCCAGCTAAAATATGGCCGGCAAAAATTTTAGTGAACCTCTAAGCACTTTTATATTAGCTAAAATCATTATGTATATTTAAAATAGTATTTTTATTAAATTAAAATATATATTAGTGAAATAAAATTATAACATTTACTAAAATATATATAATTATTTTTAAAAAATATTATTGATAATTTTACTAAATATTAGTCATATTATCTTATTTTCCTTATAAAATTATGCAAGGTAAGTTTACAATTTTTTTATATTTTTTTAACATGACTAAAATCATTATACTTTAACATGTGTAAGGTTAGATTGTCAAAAAAAAATAGTTAAAAAAATAATATTGATGATTGTGAATAAATCTCGTGTAGGGAGTAATACTTTTACATGATTTTTTTATAAAGTCATGCAATTTAAATTTGAATTTTTTTTATAATTTTTTCACATTTCTAAACTCAAGATATTTACCATCAGTACGGTTGGATATTTTAATTAAAAAAATAGCTTTGTTATGCGGGAAAGAATCTCGTTTAGGGTACTGGTAGTTTTACCTATTTTTCTTTTAAAGTCATTCAAGCTAAGTTTCGATCATTCAAAAAATTATTTAAAAAATATTTTTTTAATCGGGAACGAATATCAACATAGGGAATAGTACTTGTACTGGATTTTATTTACAAAGTCATGCAATATAAGTTTGATTTTTTAATAATTTTTTCACATGACTAAAATCAATATAATTTAACATCTCTACGATTGTATTGTCTAAAAATAATTTTAAAAATTTATTTTGTTATTCTGGAAAGAATCTCATTTAAGTAATTAGTACCTTTACCGAATTTTTCATATAGAGTCATTCAAGATAAGTTTAATTTTTTTTGTAATTATTTTACATGACTAAAATATATATACTTTAACATCTCTATGGTTGAATCTTTCAAAAAATCATATAAAAAATAATTTTGTTGATCATGAACCAGTCTCGTCATAGAAAAATAGTACTTTTACCAGATTTTTCTTATAAAGTCATCCAAGATAAGTTTTATTCTTTTATAATTTTTTCACATGAATAAAATTAATATAATTTAACATCCGTACGGTTGGATCTTTCAAAAAATCATTTAGAAAAAAAAATTGCTCATCAGGAACGAGTCACATTGTAGGAAATAGTACCTTTATCGGATTTTCCTTATAAAGACATGCAAGATAAATTTTATTTTTTTTATAATTTTTTCAGATGATTAAAATCAATATATTTTAACATCTGTATGGTGGGATCTTTCAAAAAATCATTTAAAAAATAATTTTGTTCATCAGGAACGAGTCTTATTATAGGAAATAGTACTTTTACCGGATTTTTCTTATAAAGTCATCCAAGATAAGTTTTATTTTTTTATAATGAATAGGTATAGAACCATTGTTATTTTTCTTACTGTTATCCGAAATAAATAGAATAGGTATAGAACCATTGCTATGTTGACAGACAATTGTTTAGTAAAATAAAAGAACTTATTATGCTAAGTTATACTAGAAAACAGTTAGTACATAAGTAAACCATTGTTCTAAGCTATATTAGACAATATTTGGTACAAAAGTAAACCATTGTGCTAAAGATATTCGACAATACATCAAATATTAACACCATTGTATGTACAAATCCTAACAACACTCTGGGATCACTACATACCATGACTAGATTAGCTTCTAACAATATCTTGGTCATTACAAAAGCTGTTGTGAGCATAGCTAAAACACAATACCCAAAAAACAAAAAACCGTTGCCTAAAGTATCTCATACATTTGTTTTCTTTGAAAAAACCATTGTACAACTAGATGAAATAAATACATAAACTGTCGTAGGAGTCAATTCACATAACACTATTTTTAACTATTGTGCCTCTAAATTGTTACAACGGCTAGAAAACTGTTGTTTGTATAATATTAGAAAGGGTCATATGCGTTGTGTGAATAAAATGAGACAAAGGCTTTATATTCAGTTGTGTGATGTATTTGTTACAATGGTGCGTAACCATTGTATGAGTGCCAAACACACCGCCCCCGGATAGACAACGAAAAATTCATCTTTTAGACAATGGTGTAGTGCTCCTACACTACCTATTATTTCTTACAATGAGCATGCTCACATAAGCTTAGAGGTTCAAAGTGAAAGCTAGTCAAGCCCTTTTATGGAATATATAAGGTTCCTCTTGCATTTAAATGGCTACAAGGAACCGGAGGTTAGTGGATGGTATGTTGTATGCTGCCCAAGATGGTGTCTTGAAAGTGATGGATTTTCAAGCAAATTGGAATTTTCAAACAGTTAATGGATCGGGGTAATGGAATTTTCATAAAACCCCTAATAGGGACTAATCGCATGGGGTGAGAACCCCTAATGGAAACTGATTTTTATATATTTCAAGGAATCTTGGTCAGGGATTATGTACAGATTGGATTTAGCTTTCATGGATTTCTCTGGATATGCTTTTGTGGATGAAACTGGCTTTCATTAATTTCTTGGAATTGGCTTACACGCCACATATTGGATTTGACTTTCATGAATTGACTTTCACGCCATGGTATGGAAAATATATGGTTTATATATGAATTAGAATGGATAATATATGGATTATATTGGAATGTATTTGGAAAACCCTAGGGATACTAGGGCTATATGGATTTTTAACTTGGTTAAGGTTTACATAAGGTTTGGGAAAGCCGAAAATTGTAAAACCCAGGATAAAGTAGATTTACATCAATCATCCGAACCACGAGAGCCCAAAAGATTAGGTGGAAAACCTTAAAGTATATGGTTATTTCAAGACACTATGGAAGCTAGGTATATGGATAACCTAGGTTGGGAACAAGTGTGGATTATACTTAAAAAGGATATTGGAAATGTATGGATTATACATAAATTTGGGAAGGATCCCAATTATTTAACCTATGTAATTCCCTTTGGGTGGTAAGGTTTAACTTATGCAAGAGAACATATATATATATATTATGGATGAGTTTGTATGGATGCATAATTCCTTATTTAGGTGCATGTAGGTATTTGAACCTCATTGAATAGATTCATAAAAAAATATGAATCTCTGGTTAGGGTAGGATCCCTTTCCACAGGTGCATGTCGATCTCAGGGAAACTGAGCTAGTGTAGATCTTGTAAAGTCTTGCATAAATATGGTTGGAATTGGAGTGTAAGGACCTTGTATAGGGAATAAGAACTTATAAGGATGACGTAAGTTCAGGTTCCAGTATGAACCTTGGAATTGGAATTGAATACATGATAAGGAAGAAAATCAAAGAGTATAGAGGTAACCCTATCACTTTTATAGTTCACATCCTCCTTTAACTATTTGACCCTTTCAGCTATATATTAGAGGAAGAGACATTCAGAACTTTGGGAATTTGGCTTCAGCTGCCTTAAGGATTGAGAGCCATAGCCAAATGAGGTTTTAGCCATTATCCGTAAACCCCTCTTTTGGGATAGCCCGACTAGTTACTCTTGGGAAATGTATAGAGCATATGCCCATAATATTCGAGTTACGAACAAGGGGTATCAATGGCATTTACCTGATGGTTGTGGGTTCTTTGGAATTTACGTGTTCGTTGTGGGTTTCTTGGCATTTACCCGTTGGATGTGGATTTCTTGGCATTCACCCGCAGACTATGGGACAGTTTGGAATATACCTTCGAGATGCAGGTTCTTTGGCATTTACTTCTTGGTTGTAGATTCATTAGTATTTTACCTATAATTGGATGGGTACGCACTGACATTCACTTATTGCTACTGGTAAATAAACAAGTATGGATTCCTCAAAAGGCAAAGTTGGAGGTATGTCTTTCAATCCTTGAATTCACCTATCACAACAACATTATACGGAAATGTAAGTCTAATCTTACGACTTCTTATAATTTTATGTGTTGGATATACATTGCATGATTATGGTTAATTATGTGGCTGGATATTTGATATTATATGCATCATGCTTTGTGTGATTTACTTTTGTTCTTCATTTAGGGGGATCTTAGATATATTTGAGATGTCATGTCTAATATGATTTGTGTTTAGTTTTCAGAACTTAACAACAGGACATATTAGGACTTAGTAAAATCAGGAATTACTGTACTCAGAACTTAATATCAGAACCTAAGGTCATATCAGAAATTAAGTGCGGGAAGAATTTTAGTTAAGTAATGAAGCTGATTTACAGGAGAAGATCATGACTAAAACAATAGAAGATATGCATGGAAAGAGTTAGAGGACTAGAAGACTTATAGAAGATATCTGATTGATATATTTTAGGAGACATAATTGTATTCCAAATCAATTAGAATATATCTTATAACTATGTACTATATAAACACAGACTTAGGGTTTACACTTAATGTGTTATCATTATCGAGTAGATTATACATTGTAACCTAGTAGCTCTTAGTGATATTTGTTCATCACTGAGAGAGAACAACAGCTCATATTGTAACAGAGTTTATTAAATATACTTGATCTTTGGTACATACTTGTTTTAAATTGATTTGATTGTATAAACACTGTATTCAACCCCCTTCTACAGTGTTGTGTGACCTAACAATTGGTATCAGAGCTTTTCTGTTAACACACATACAGTAAAGATCCAAACAATCATGTCTCAAGAAACACAAACCCCAACTAAGCCCACCAAAACTCAAGAAACTCAAAACACCCAAACCCATAGTCGATATGAGACTATTAGGGTTCCCATACTGACACCATCTAAGTATCCCATATGAAGATAGCATAGATCATGGGGGAGGATCCAGTTCTAGAAATCAACTTCCATCTGCAAGGAAGTGGACCAAATCATATACACCTGACTTAATAATTGGAGATCCTGAAGCACGTGTTAGAACTAGAACAGCAACATCAAACACTATACCATATATGGGCTATTGCAACTCCAAGAAACTGTAGCATAAGACCCCAAATATATTACAATAGAAGTTTTTGTAACGTTTTTGCTAAAATTCAGCGTTGCATTTGCTGCCGTTGCAATAGACCCCTATAGCAACGTTTTTTGGAGTTATTGCAACATTTTCAAAGTATTACAAAAATCATTTTATTGCAACACTTTTCTCTGTTTTAGTAACACATTTATGATGTTACAATAGACTACTGCAACATTTTTTTATAACATTTATTGAGGTAAAAGTGTTGCACGGTAATTTATTATAACATTAGCTGCAACATTTTTTTGCCTATTGTAATGCTTTTTAAGTTTTAGCAATATTTATCTATAACACATTATTTTCTATTTTAATATTTTTATGTTTTATTAGCATATGTGCAACACTTTTATTAGTCCAAATTTTGGTATCATATTTTTTTCATATACGATCACAAAATTATACCAAAAAAACATTCACATTCCAAAATTTGTTTGATATCGAATCCAATAAAACAAATATTAATACATCCCAGACAAACTCGGCTTATAAAATCAAATCACCTTATCTATAGTACTTGAATATAAATTTTAATGACAAAAAAATAAAAACTTGGGTTGTTGGCTACAACTAGCTAGTCCTCTGGTAAGAAACTCCCTTAAAATGACTTCTCCGATTGAGCAGCGACATGGCCAACTTGCCAAATTCTTTGGTACAAAGCTATTGCTCTCCATTTCTCCAATGCGATGATCTCTCACTTCTATAATATTACATAGAAATAAGCTAAGTAAAAATGATTATTGGAACCATACATATATTAGAATTTAGGAGGAAGAGAATGTCCACATATATAGCAGGATCAAGTAAATAATTGAAAATTAATAGTATCCGGCCTTGATGACCAAATGGGATTACTAGTTAACAGAATAAAGAAAAGATTAAGAATAAGAACTGTTCCTAATTATCAATACAGAGCAATTTAAAAAACAACGTTTTCATTAGTTAATGTCAAAATCTACAATTATATAGCAAAATAATGATTTGGAACTTACGTTGGCATTTGCATTGTGCTTTATCAGTCGGACATCTCCTGCGTATGTGAGAATAATTTTTATAAACGAAATTAAAGCAATGGGTATAATTCTTATAAAAAAAATTAAAACAAACTTCACATCCTCAGTAATGCTTGCCTTTGACATATAAAGAAAAGCATCATCAAACTAAAATTCTAGAAGAGGTTTGTACTTTTGGAGACCATGTCTGGTTATAAGGATGAAATTGTACAATTTTCTTATTATTTTGTTTAACAACAGTTGAATATTCATACCCGACGTGTCGAGAATTCACAGGTATATGTACTTGTTGAACTTGAGGATTCGTACATTGAATAGTCGGGGGAGTCATCCCTTGTGGATGAGGTTGAGTTGCCCCTATCTGGGTTTCAGCTTGAGTAGATGCATAAGTTGAGTGGGGAGGTATCTCCACGGTGGACGAAATCATCTGGGTTGTTCCCGATGGTGTTCCTTCCTCCAGAACTCTAGTTGTTCTCCATGTTCTCGCCATGGTTGTTGTTGTGCTTTTCCACAGACGGTGCCAAATGTTATAGATTAAAACTAATATATTTAATTATTGTATTTAATACTAAGGAACGTGAGCTTCAAGTCTCGATTTTGACTGCTCTTGTGTTTCGTGACTCAATCTGCCTTAACAAGATGCCTACGTACCTTGCTGATTGCCAAGGATCAAGTCAAAAAATGTAATTCTGATCTGTGGGGTGAGACCCCTTATATAGATGTTGGGAGTCCTTGAATTGGACTTGGTATAGGAGACTTGGTGGTCAAGTCTCTGAATTAGGATAGACTTAGGAGTCCTAGGGAGTAGGAAGCTGATTCCTTATCCTATGAGGTTCCTTGGAGGCCAATCTACAAGGATTTATATCCTCACTAGGACTTATCTTAATAGCTGTTTTTCTCCCTTATTTATTAATTACGAAATTAATAAATAATCAGGGTTTTTGGGCCTTCTTTGTTCCATCAGGCCTGATCGACATTTTAACCTTTCTTGTCTGAATGTCATACATCTTCTTATTGGGCCTAGGAGCCCATACCTTGTACAATTAATGCAATATTTAATTATACAATCAGGATTTATTTATCCCTATAAAATAATAAAATATAAATATTAAAATATAGGAATATTTGGACAAAGCGGGAAGTTGTTTTGGGCTAGGAAGCGATAAAATTATTGGGCTCTAGCCGCCCAATATTTCAGCCCATTCGAAATTTTTCCATAAACTAAGACACTCTCTCTCGCTTTCTCACAATTCACACACTCAAATTCTCTCTCTCTCTCTCGTTAAACTCTCTCTCGCTGAACTCTCTCTATCATTATCAATCTCGATCAATTTTATTTGTCACTCGCCACCATTATCATTTTCTGGTAAGTAAATGGGATATATTTTTTTAATTAGGGTGCATTTGAATTTGGGATCGAGGCTTTGTGCTTCAATTAGAGATTTTAAACATTATTTATTTATCTAATCACTCTCCATCTCTTCGATTTCAGGTGCTCGTGTTTGGGTTTGCAGTTGAAGGCATTATTTTAAGGTACTTTTAAGTTAGGCTTTGTTTTATTTGAATTTTGTGTGCTTGTGTGTGTGCGCAGTTGTGTGTTTAGTTTCTCTCTCTCTCCCTCCCTCCATGTCTCTCTCTCCCTGCCTCTCACTCGGTCTCTCTCTGTCTATGTCTCTCTATCTTTCTCTGAATCTGTCTCTCTCTGTCTCTTTCTTTCTCTCTATGTCTCTCTATCTATATACTGCATCAGCAGATTGATATACCAAATCAAATTCAATCTTTCATCTTACTATCTTTGATTTGAGTACTTTATCTGTTTGTGGATGTGATTCATGTTGTTTATAATTCGGTTTCGTTTAAAGTTGAATGCCTTTGTTTACCTTTGTTCTCATGTTGTGTATTCGATTTTCTATACCATGATATAAATAAACATATTTTTGTTGTCTCTCATTGTCTGGGGTTTCAAATCACTTTTCACCAGGTCTCCTCTCTCTGTCTCTCAAATCATCGTAATTATGTAATGTTTATTGATTTATTTTTTAAGCTGATTTAACATTATATGTATTTGCCAATTGCAACCATCTGATGGAATAAGTAAGGTCATGCTAGGAGGACAAGTCACTAATGAGGAAGTTGAGAGCTTGATGAAGAGGTTTAAGATCTCTCTCTCTCTCTCTCAATTGTATTATTTCTTTAATTGGAGTGGATTACTGATTTTTTATTGTTTAAAAGGAAAAATTTAATTATATTTTTCAAAAATTAAAAATGTTTAATTTTTTGAATTTGAATGTGATCTGTGATTGAGTTGATCTATTTTTATTATTCATGTTATGTGTTTTTTATTTAAATGTTTTCGATTATCATTTTTCCAAAAGTGGTATATGATTAGTTTGATCTGCTCAGTTTGGTTTTTAGATTGCTAGTTGGTAAAGTCATTTTAATATTCATATAATGTGTTTGATGGTTTGGAATATTATCCTTTCAGAGATTGATTTATGATTTAATGATCTAACCTAATTTGGTTTAGTTAGTGGGTTACAGCTTGGTGAAGTAGTTTTTCTTATTTATATTTGTTTTAGTTAATTTTGAATTTGATTTCTGACTGATATGATCTACATGATTTGATTAGTTGGTGACAAGTTGGTGAACTAATTTTACTATATATGTGGAAATTTTCAATGTGGTCATGTTTAGCCATTAGACTTTTTTGGTCATGCAGAATGTATACATAGTTGATAACATAAGCTGCGTCCTTCAAAGTAAAATAGACATGTTTTATCTCCTTTCTAAGTGATATTAAGATAGGACACAACATAACATCGGTCTTAGTGAACCTGCTTCCTAGTTCCGTAAGCATGTCTGCATAAATGACTTTGTGGTTTTTTTCCTCTTACTGTAATTTCCAATGATCAGATATTTGCCTTAAATGCACAGTTTTAGAAGGTTTGCCATGTCTATGGAACTTAGTGTAGATTATACTAAACAGTTTATGTTTGCTTAAACACCTGACCTTTCTTGCTTTAGGAAGCCTTGTTTTGGTTATAAATTGAAGGAGATTACGGGCAACATCTTTGCGGCTGATGCAGAGAGTGATACAGTAGAACAAGATGGTGTTGATCCAACTAACAAATATAATTAAGGCTCATCACATGTATCGTATTGAACCTTGGTTAATATTACATATGTGTTGAACCTTAATGGTTCTCATGCTTCTTGTTTTTTTTGGTTTTATTCAAAACAGACCATATATCTATATATGTGTGTGCCTTCCGCTTGGTACAGGGTTTTTCTTATTCTCCAACTCATATGTGTGATCGAGTTCATCACTTAGTGGAATTCTTATTGGAGGCCTGAGAAGGGATAAAAGCAAAGGTATTATTGTTGGAAGCCTCGAAATAATACTACTAAAAATAACTTTCTGCATCTATGTTATTTCTCTTACTCTTTTTCTACAAGCTTCATGTTTAAGCTCAGAGATATATATTTGCAGCCGCTTTCTTGGCATATTCATGTCAACTATGTTCTATATAGCTTCTATGTGTGCAACAGGGGTAATGTATTCATTATATGCTCTGAGTGCCTCGTGCAGTCTTAACATATTTTTCATCACCTAGACTGCAATTTTGTTATTAGTAATGATGTCTATGTCCTTATATTCTAAGGTGTGCATTTCACATTCCTTTTTCTTCTTCTTATTTCAACTTTTATGATGCGCAAGTTCATTAGATATTTTTTTTAAAAAAATTGAGAAAGATACTGCTGTGTTTTTTTGACATTCTGATGATTAAAGCAGGTAAATAGAGGCCTTCTATCTTCTAGCATTATGGCTTCCTACATAGTTTTCCTCTGTTAGTCTCATATAAGAAGGTTAGGAAGAAAGACTAATCTCCTGATCTCCATTAACTAGCTCTATTTGTTCAACATTAAGCCTAGATTTTGTAATTCTCAGTGAACCTATTAGTGAAAAATATGGTGCACGAACGCATGGAAATGGACACAGTGATTGGACCTCCACATTAGTAAGACTTTGACATATTCCCAAGAAACTTTGCCACTTGTAAGTTGAATTAAGTACTGTCTTTATTGGTCTTGAAATTAAATATAAATGTACTTCGTAGTGTATAACACTGGGCTCATGCATATGCAATAGATGTTATTCTTTTTTGTTAAAAGATTGATTAAGTAGGTGCTGGTAAATACTATAATTTATTTAACCATTATGCTTTCATGGAGGATGTGTTAATATGAATATAGTGATTTTTTTATTTGATGTCGGGAAAACAACCATTTGTACCATCTTACTGGACTAAATAGGAGTAAGAGGCATGTACTTGGTCTGTAGTACAGACTAGAGAGGAATCTATATGTTTGATATGGTAGCATTGTTCATGTAACAGATCCGATTAGTTTTGCGGGGAAGGTTTAGTCAGGTTGTGGTTAGGATTCGGATATAATAAGATTTTCTATTAACTTATAAGATAGCTGTAATCCATAGGAACTACTAAATTTTGTCAAGAACAAGTAACTGTGTAATCCAAAATAATCTAATAATTTTCTTAAAATAAAGTTAAGCACATGAATAAGTATAGTCTACTCTATTTGACTTGCTCCTAGTTTAATGTACTAAAATACAGGGGAAGTATTTTGAATGTTGATAGAATTGTGCATAACAATATACAAGACACAAATACATCATGACAAAATTGTAGATCAGAGCTTGGAAGATCTCTATCACTCATTCATTTTCCCCTCGCTCATCAATCATCATCTATGTAACATGTAACACGTATTAAGATTTAGAGTAGTCTTTAATGGTTTTGTTGAAGTCCAGAACTTATACCCTTGTGTTTATATGTTTCCTGTAACATTCTTTTTCAAAACTATTAAAAGTTGCTACCTTTATATATTATAGTTCTTTTCAATTGTTAACCAGTTGGCGAATTTATTATTGTCTGAAAATCCTCCATGTCATTGGAGGTATGTGGACAGGTTGCATTCAAATGTTCTAGCTCTTGCATCAGGAATCTTATCCGAGGCATCAACTCGGGGTTGGGCATGTGGCAGGGGACTGTTAAAAATATGCTCAACACTTATAGTTTCAAGCAGTAGGTTCTAATATTATTTAGTTTATAATATTATGCCAATGTAACGTAAAGAACGTGAATTAGTTTGTTTAGTTAAGAATATTGTGGTTGTCATTTTATACTTGTGATGTTTAGTTAAGAAATGATAGATACTTTTAAATAATAATTTTTCATTTTGTTCTTGTAAAATATTACAGTAGTTCATAAAGTCTTACAATAGCTTGTGAAAATGTTTCAATAGCCAAGGTACATATGTTACAAAATCTACTAAAATGTTACTCTAGGTACATAATTGATTCAAGAAAAAAGTGGGACCCATATGCCACGTCATCAGGGTGGGCCCACATGTCATATCAGTATAGAGACTGCAAGTCATGTCAACATTTTTGGACCCACAAATGCCACGTCAATGCCATGTCATCATGCCACGTCATCACAGTATGGGGCCCATATTGGGTCCCATTTTTTAAAAAACTTTATGCCATTCTAAGGTAACATATTTTTAAGTTACAATAGACATGTTTTATGTTACCTAAGGGGTCTAGGGTAACATAAATATACATGTTACAGTAGCGGGATCATATGTTACCTTAGACCCCTAAGGCAACATTGAAAAACCTATCTTTAAAAAAATGTTACCTTAGCTTAAAAGTGTGGCAAGAGCAACATATTTACCCCCTAATGTAATGTTTTTTTAATTTTATAGTAGGCATTTTATGGTGTAATGAAACGTACTTAGTTTTCAAAAAATTTACCACCAATCTTAACCATTTCTAATACTCTATCACTACAACCTTTGCATGTAAGTTCTTGAGTAAGTTTTTCAAAACCCTCTTTTTGATTATATCCAAGAAAAATACAATTTCTTGGTGTATGTTCATAAGGGTGTGCAATATATTAGTCAATATCGATGATGTGAATTAGAGGTTGAAAACTCGAAGGGAGACCCGTGAATGGGCACCCTCGAGTTCGACCACCACCAGCCATGACCAAATGGGAGCCGGTGGGTTTGTAAAAAATTTAATTTTTGAATTGATTTTGTGTAAATAGGATGAGATATGGAGTGCATGTTACTTGTTTAGGTTGCTTGAGTTCTTGGTTTTTAAATCAAGTTTTATGCCTAAAAGTTTGGATATAATGACTATTGGTAGTTGTTATTTGATTAGTTGAATAAAGTGTTAATGCATGTCACTAAATCTTGATGCATGTTATCAAAAATGGATGCATGTTGATTTCCTAAGTTTCATTCGGTGTTTTTGTTCGATTTTTTGATAAAAATGCAAGGGAATGATTTTTAAAGGTAATTGATGTTTAGAAGTATGCATGTAAGTGTTAAGTGGATGCATATTGATTATGTTTGATTTTTTCATATTGTTTTGGTTTGAATTTTTTATTAATTAAAGGGGGAAAGAGTTGCTTATCAGGGGTAATTGATGTTCAAGTGATATAAGAATAATCGGATTGAGATTTTATAAAAACTAAGGATTTTTGCATGTTAGAATTGTGAGTTGGGTCGAATTAGGGAACATTTTAGTTCGATTTTTTTATGAAAATGGTGAAAAGGAATGGTTTTAAGGATGATAAGGATTAACTCATAATTTGGATCATTAAAAAAATATGCATCATAGTTTGTTAAGAAGATTATGTGTTATTTGGATTGAATATGCTAAATTCGAATTGCATGCGAAGTGGTATATGTTTATCATTAAGATGATCACAAGAATTTTTATTCGGTTTTAAAAGAACTAAGGATTGGAGTCTTGTATTGTAGTTTGATTTGTAATGTTAAGTCAATAGTTGTTAATCGTATGAATGGAGATTCTTGGCTTGTGTTAAAAGTCAAGTGTTAAAAAATGATTATAATATTAGATTATGATTGACTGATATGGCTGATTATATTAGAAGGGTAAGAGTAATTACAAGTACGTCATGTCCGACTCTCGACGAGTTAGTGAATAGGTTGTTTATGTTATTGAGTTATTCGAATCGGTGATTATTTGCTAAATTTGTAGTATCGAGATATAAAAAGTATAAAGCTATATCTTATTATGTATTATGTGTTATGCGTGTGTACATGAGATAAGTGTTTATCGCGTTCGGGGTAGAAGTTAGACGTTAGCCTAAACGTCCGGAATTGATCAAGTCCCTAATTAGGGTTTTGTTTGGATTGTAAATTTGGATAGCAAAGGCATTCAGGCTAGTAAAGGGAAAGAAATCTTAGGTGGCTGTGCTATATAGTTACTTGTTGTGCGTCTTTGCTCATTTATTTACTTTGATCTAACCATGGAAGATAAGCAAGAGATGGCCAGGCATAGGCGCATCGCTCGCAAGAGCGTACCTATCGTGTTGAGGGATTTCATATGCCAGATCAGGTAGTTGTTGTGTGAGCAAGCGATGGGGGAGAAGTAAATTAGCTAAATCAGATACTTTTGGGTTATCTGTCGTTCTAAGTCGAAATCGAATAATATGAATTTTTTTCTGATTTTGGGTTGTAATAATATTATCTTCTGGTTGGTAGTTGTAATCTTGTCTCATACTTTATCCTGTTGGGATCCTGTTAGTATCAGGGTTTATTATATTTCTTCTATTATGGTATTAGTATATTGGTGTGTGGGTCCTCATTTCCTAACCCTGAGATTGAAAGCATCACACCGTAATATGAACCACACAAAACAATAGTTTACAGAAACCGTTGTGCTAAATCCAAAATTTTATGTTTTTTAACAACGGTTCATAAAACCGTTGTATGAAATCTGGCTGAGATAGTGGTTATTTGTGGGAAACAAAAACCCGTTGTCTGTTATTTTAGGATAACGGTTCTTTTGTCAATTGTTGTCTAATTAGTGTTGTTTGAAGCTGTTTTTCTTATACTGTCATAAGTATGAACCTTTACACAATTAGAAATTTTAGTAATCTTTTTATATCTGCAAAACAAATAATAAGTTATTTGCTTCACAAGAAAAATAATAAGTTATTCTATGCATATATAGTAACTAATAACTGACAATTTTTGCATTGGTGCATGTGACAATTAAATATTCATATTTTGTTTCAATAAGTATTTTTCTTTTTTAGGATTTGAATAAGTATTTAAATTGTACATTAATAATAATTTTAGTAAATTCCATGCAAAAGAAATAAATTATTCAATATTGTTGTAGATACAAGTACTAACAACAAGCAACTAGCAAGTAACTAAGATCAAGCACCTGAAATACTGATCAAGGACCAGAGACAAGTGACATACAACTCATCTCTCCTCTACTCCTCTGTTATTTACTTTAACTGAATTCTGTTACAGAAAGGTTCTAGAAGCTAGTCTAATCTCTATACACAAAAATAATCAGTTTGTATCTTTTATTCTCTGAGCTTGAATAAACAATTTTACTTTCACATTTGTGATATGGTATCAGAGACATCATAATCTTTGTGCCTATCTAAGTAAATGCATTCATATGCTTCCGCTTTATGAGCTCCATCAGCATTAATGGTGACATCGTCCTCTACACCTGCAGATCTATTTATTGATAATAATCATCTATAATATCTCAGTGCAAGATCTAAGTGCAAGATATTCACAGAAAAATGTGCCACGTCTATTCAACAACGGGAAAGAACTAGCATCATTGACTCAAGGTAACAAATCTGTTACCTCCTATTTCACAAATGTTCGAGGTTTAATGAATGAATTGAAAATTTTGGTTCCAATTCCTAGATGCCCTTGTAATCTTACTACCTGCACATGTGGTATAAATATGAGATTAATTCGGTATGAACAACATATGAAGCTTAGTCAATTTTGTATTTTTACAACCACTCGAGGTTAAATTATGTTAATATGTCATTTGCCTGATATCAGTCAAGCTTATGCCATGCTCTTGTAAGATAAAAATCAACATAGTTCTGTTACTTTTATGACATATCTCTTGAGTCAGTTTCTACCAATGCACGATTTGGATCGTAATTTCAATCTAAGAACAAAATTGTTTCAAATAAGAAGGATGATAAGAAACTCAATGATGTTGTTTGTGATTACTGTCATCTCACTGGACATGTGAGAGAAGTGCTTTGGTCTCCACGGCTACCCTGACTGGCACATGTTATATGGTCAACCCAAACCAAAACCTAGACCTGGAAACAACGAGAAGATTGGTGATAATATGATAAATTCTGTTACAAAATCAGACTCTTCACAGCCTGATGATGGTAGTATTTCTGGTGGTAATCAAGTATGCACTAATAATTTGTCAGATGCTCGGTGTCATCAAATTATACAGATGTTGCAAGGTAAATTAAAACTACTTCCATAACTCCTTGGTTGAAAACTATTGCTAATCATGTGGCAGGTATTCCTCACCATACTACTAATTATGTCATGTATGCATCACCAGTTCAATTTACACAACCTGAAAATGTTTGGATACTTGATTCTGGAGCCACTATTCATATAACACCATACTTACATCTTGATCATAATTTCAAACCTGTTAATTATGAATTGCATTTGCCAAATAGAGAAATTTCTATAATTACTCATATTGGTCAAATTTAATTAAGTTCAGATATCTTGCTTCAAGATGTGTTAGTTGTGCCTAAATTTCAATGTAATTTATTGTTCAGTCCATAACTAACAAGTACCTTTGCTATCAAAATTGTGTTTTCTCCTTTTAAATGTATCTTTCAGGACCCTGGTTTGATGATGGAGAAAGAGATTGGTAATCTGATAGATGGTCTATATAAACTTCATACAAATAAATTGCAAACTGCTTCTATGACATTTGTTCATTCTTCCCATAGTATTATCAAGTCTGATATCAACTAGAATTGGAGATTAGGGCATCCTTCTCATCCAGTCTTGAGTCATATTATGAGTATATATGTTCCCCTACAAATGTAAATACTCATTGTGATATTTGTCATTTTTCCAAACAAGTTAGACTACCCATTCTTGTTAGAGATTCTAAGAGTACTAGTGCATTTGATATTGTTCAATGTGATGTATGGGGACCTTACAAAAATTCTACACTTGACAATTGTACTCTTTTTCTTACTATAATAGATGACTTCACCAAATGCACTTGGGTTTACTTAATGTCCACAAAAATACAAGTGTTTAGTTTGATTAAAAATTTCATTGCTTATGTTTCCGCCAATTCAAAACTTATGTTCAAATTCGTAGGTCTGATAATGGGACAGAATTCACAAATTCTTACTTAACATCATATCTACAAACCATTGGAATTGTTCAACAGTTTAGTTGCTCTTATACTCAAAAAAATGGAGGAGTTGAGAGAAAACATCAACACTTGTTAAATGTGGTAGGTCCTTAAGGTTTCAGTTCAATTTGCCTATCTCCTTCTGGGTTGATTATGTGTTAACAGCCACATATCTTATTAATATGTTGCCTTCTCACTTCAAGTCACCATATAAACTATTATTTCACAATTTACCAAATTATATTGCCCTAATAACATTTGGATGTATGTTCTACATCTCTAATCTTTATTCTCCTTTTGATAAATTTTCCTCAAGAGCACTTAAATATGTTTTTTTAGGATATCCTTTTAATAAGAAAGGATACATGGTCATGGACCTTATAAAGGTATGTAAAATTCAATTAATATTGTTATTAATTGAATTATTTTATTTTATTCATAATAAAAAACCGTTCATCCGTTTAATACGAAACAAAAGCATCTAGACTCATAAAAATATTCTGCTTTTATTAAAAATACTTTCGAGAAATAAAATCTTTCATTTTGAAAGGTCGCTTGATTTTATAAACATTTCTATGTCGCGTAACTATCAAAGAGTTGTATTTAATTTTTTTTTAATTTTAAATGTACTCAGTCGAGTGTTGTAATAAACTGAGTTATATGTTATATGAATTATGTGATTCATGGAATAGGGGTTATATATTTTTAAAAAAATTCGGTAATCCAACCTTACCGATGATTAGACATATTGATTTTCGATATGTATGTAAAATATTGGATTTTTCAAAACTAAGCTCATATGTTTTTGTAATAAATCTATAAAATAAAATGTTCAATTCCTGCCAGTATTGGTTGGAAATGACCAAAGCAAAGTAAAATGTGCATTTCGTGTTTTTTACTGATCGTTTGTCACATTTTGTTGAACAAACTGTAAAGACATAAAGATGTATTCATTTCAGTAGTGAAATTCAATAACATTAGTTGATTATATTTACATTCTCGTATTTCTCTTATATTTAGATAAATTATAATTATTTTTAAAAAAATAATAAATATCGAAATGTTTCGATAAAATATAACTTCAAAAGTGAAAAGTCATTTTATAGCGAAAGGAAATTAGGAAAAATAGAACTTGAAGATGATTAGTCTAAACCTTTTAAACATCTATTAATTATTGTAATTATTATTTCTAATATTGAATAATTGTTATGAAGATGTAATTTTAACTCTTATATTATAATAATGACATGTTCACGGATTGTGCTTTATGGGGAATTTTTCAATTTTAGTTATTGTTGTATGCTTATAATGTAGATATTATTTATGTACAATTTGTTCTACATTTATTTCAATAGAATATAATTTTTTTTTAAAGGTCCAACATTTCCTACCACATTCAAGCTATTTCCTACCATATTCAAGCTATTATCTACCGCATTCAAGCTAAACGGTAGTAGGAAATGACTAGTACGAAATGTCCATTTTCATGGCTTCTAGCATAAAACCTACCAATTCTGGTAGGTAAAAGGTCCTGACTGTGTAAATTGCCACGTGGTAGGAAACATCCCTGGGTCCCACAAGACAACTCATCAAATGTGTCCCCAATTGTGTGATGTGGCAGCTGACGTGGCAGGTGATGTGGCCGACCATGCGGCATGCCATATGGGTAGCCACTTGTCAAGTGGGGGCCATTTGAGATACAAGAACTAATTCCTATCAAGGAGCAATTCCGACCTGAGCAATTTCTATCAAGCTCGTTGCTAGGAATTGACCCCTTTTCCTATCAGATTTGCGCCATTTCCTACCAAAACGCTGGTAGGAAATTATCATTTTTCTTGTAGTGAAACAGTTAAAATAATTAATAGGCAAATCAACGATAAATTACAAATATTTTAGCAATCAAATTGTTATGGAAACACCACAAATAAATTTGGATAACATTTAGAAACTATCTTATATATATACATGTAAGTATAATTGCATAGATGAGAAGACTATTTCGGGGAAGCCTAACCAAGTAACTTGATAATCACAATCGAAATGAGAATATACCGAAAAACATTAGGCCAACTATTAATACATAAAAAATTTCCTTCCATTAAAATTAATAAAATATTATCAACTTCTATTGGGCCGATTATTAATATTAAATTAATTCATCATTAATCATAAGATTATAAAAAGTGAAATATTAAATTATATCACCGTTCGGTAGAAAATAAATTAAATCCTACAAATTGAACTTTAAAATTTAGTTTACAAAGAAAATATATAAATCTTCCGTTAGGACAATTTATGTAATAATTTTTACATACAATTACGTGATTTACCATTCTTATAAAAAATTAAAGTAAACAAATTTTGATGTTCCCTCTAAAACTTTAATAATCAAGAAATCACTATATTCATTAGCCCTTAAACTAAATTTAAAATTAACATTCATAAGGGACTATTATTAATTAAAGACACAAGTTTTCCTTTAAATATATATTAAATATAAATAATATAAACTAAAAGAACATAATTTTAGTAAATTTAATTTATAATAATAAAATTAACAATCACATTAACATGTTATAGACATAAGAACTCGTTTTATGTGACGACGGTACATACAATATTATACATTTAAAATATTATAATCGAGATATGTACGAGGCTTTTAAGATATAGTATAAATAGTTTCTGCACTAGATCATGTGCATATTGTTATTAAACTAAATGGTAATAAAATATAAAAACTTGATGAAGTGACAACAATTCATAATTCATGGGTGGTACAAGTCAAATCAAGCAACTATATTGCATATCATGTGCCTCCAGAATAGTAGTAATATGATAATTAAAATTTATACATGAGATCCAAGTTTGTTGAGGGGATCTAACGAGGATCGTGTTAGTGTTTGTGCCCTAGAGACAAGACTATGATGTTTTAGTTAAAGACATTTGGATTATTAATGTTTTTGTTCTATTGATTATTCCCTTTATAATTTATTAATTCTTAATTTACTGCGATATAAATGTTAGATTAATAAATGTCCTTGGAATATGATATGCAATTTTATATCTCTAAGTACGTGACTTAGAAATGAGATTATGAGAATAGTATCAATATTCTTAAAGGTCTCTAGTCGAGTATTATTATTAAGGGACAATAATAATGCATTAAGACTAGTGTGTTTGTTGACTAATGATCACATCTCATTGATCATAGGTATAGTCATACTAAAATCAAAGACACAGGAAGATGTATATATACATGGTGCTCGACAGACCCGATGTGAGATTTTACATGTCTGTTGTATCATAAGTAATTTCACAGTGATAATGATGTAATGATCCTTAGAGCTGAAGTCATTATATTTCTATACGAGAATTAGTATACATTGATTCCATTAAAAGTTATCTTTGACCGTGTAATGATAAAAGTGGACATTGGATATATTATGAATCGTATGAGAAATATGAATGATATAGAAGGGATTTAACCCTCCTGTTTTAGGAGTGATATTATTGGCCTCTTGTGTGAGCTAGACTACGAAATGCGTGGTCACGCTCAAATGTTGATTTGATATAATAGTCTACCCATTAATCAAGGAAACCTGGATTAAATATTTATGAGGATGACACATTACATGCATCTAGTTTAATCTATAATATGTGGATAAAAGGATTACATTCCATTATACATTATTCACGAAATGTTTAATCGATCACCGATTCAATTATTATTACTTGGGTAGATATGATGTATTACTTGATGTCGCTCATTGTTTACGATTTTAAATTAGATTTAAAATTTGGTGCCAATGTAATAATAACCTATAGGATCACAAACAAAGAATGCTTGAAGGATTATTTAATTTAAATTAGATTTAAATTAAATTAAGGTATTTTGAATTATTTATAATATTAATTAAGTTTGACTTAAATAATTAGATAAATATTGATATTCAAATTTACTAATATTAATTATGAAATTTATTTGTTAAATAATTAAGTGATACTTAATTATAATACAAATAGGAATTTCGAATTAATAATAACTCTTAATTAGTTAAGAGTTATCATTCATTTTTCTACTCTCTATATAATATCTCTTGTGTAGCTGATTTTTTGGGGGTGCAAGACTTTTACTAAAACCCTAGCCACCAAGAGAGAAGATAGAGAGAGCAAGAAGAAACGGGTTTGTGCTAGTACACATCCAATCCTTGAGTTCAAGCATTCGTGTGGATACTGATAGAGCATAGATCGCGAGAGCGGGATGCGTGGTGATTGAACAAGCTTTGGATCTCCATTAGTCAACCAATTGGTAAAGCTTCTTAAGGTAAACAATCAGATCTATGAATTAAATATATATTTTTCGCATGGATCCTGCGGTGGGTTTCAAAAATTCTAATTTTTTTTACATTTTTAATTACTGTTTCCGCTGCGTTTATGTGCTCGAAACCCAACAGATCACACATGTGAGTAATATCAAAACAGTATCTTTACGATCGCTTATGTAAAACCAGTCAAATTAAATTATATAAAAACAAATTTGATTGATCTAAAATTTTGATTCTACTCAAAGAATTAATCTTTGTGTCTGCTCTGATAACAATTGTTATACTAAATCATCTATATAAATATGACGAAATATATATACATATTTCTCTAGATCAAAACTATGAGTATAGATTAATAGTGGAAGCATACATGACTGTTATGTATGCAATTTTGTATGTTTTATATGTTGTTATATTTATATATGTGTATGTATATATATGTTTTGAATATATGATATTCATGAGAGTGGTATAATCATATGATGATTATATAATCTGTATATATACTAATATATAAATGTTTTGTGTTTGTTCTTATTATAAGAATCATATTTGATACGTTTCTGAATCGGATACAGCGGATTTGCTAAAATCTGTGTCTGGTGTCAGATTTTGGCGAACGAATATGCTCTTTAATATGTAATCGAGCCTCAAAATTATTGAAATCTGTAAGGCGTTTGACGTCGTTTAGGCCCTGTAATCTGCGATTGAATGTTATCAGATTTAATTTCAAATTTTTTGATTTTTTTCAATATTTGGTTTTTATGATTAGATAAAGATCATATAGGATGAAGGAATAACCAACCATGTTTATTTATTGCACTTTACATATATATGCGCATATGATGAATGTATGTGTAGAGTAGTTTATAAAGATGCATGCTTAATTAGATTAAGGATGTATGTATTAGATATGACACCATGTCACGATTCAAGATTTTAAAATGAAAAAACGATTATGAGATTCTCGTGTTTATGAAACAAGAAATAAAATAGAAATTTTCTTTGTTTCTGACATAGGGCAATTTTGTTGAAAGCAAGTTTATTGAACTTGTAAGGTTGTGGGTTTTAAGCGAGACTGTTGTGACTCCCTCACTACCTGAAAATCAAACCATTGACAAATATTGATCTGAAGTATCTTATTCAAGGAAAAATTGGGAATCTCTTTATGATGTGATCATGATTATTGAAGTATTGAAGTATATTGATACTTTTTGACTATTGGGTTTGACTTAACTATGTTATCACAATAGGATTGTGAACTTAGAGGCATAAAGTTTGGCGAGATTTATTAGATAAATATGAACAAATGTTGTTTCACCAAGCTATCCAAGAGTTATATAGTTGATATAATTGATAAATATTGTCTACCTAAATAATCATGTTTTAGGAGAAAAGCCAAAGCTGACCTAACGCGTGGTGAAATATGGATCTTGGCTCACTAGAAAGGATATAGAACATATTTTATCCAAATTAATAGTTAGGGATATGGATTTGATAAAAATAGTGGGAGATATATATTGTGAATATATATATGAATAATCACTTGAACATAATTTAATGATCTTTTGTAGACTAAGTCATTTTATGCATTTTTATATTATAGATATCAAATGACAAATAACACAAATAACTTCTCTATGTAATATTCCTTGAGAAGGACAAGCTGACATGAAATAATTTCCTCGATTGACATGGGAACTTGAGGGTTGTCCTCGGGTTCAAGGATGTCACTCAAACCCCTCTCTTATTTCTTCTAGCTGAGAATGAAACATGTGCAGAACAAAATGCTTACCGAAAGCAAAGTAACTATGCAACTGATATTTCATATCTCATGCTTGTAATTATGAGTGCTGAGCTTTAGAAGCAACAAGAGCATAATGATGCTTATGATATGATTGAGCACCTTCAAAAGATGTTTGAAGGATAGGCTCGTCAGAAAGATTTGACAATAATAAGGCACCATACTTTTATATTAATGGGAGAATCATATCCGGTTGGACCACATGTTCTAAAGGTGATAGGCATATGTGCCTTGATATTTTAGGTTTTAAGAATGGTCTAGAGACTCGGCTTGATTTGATCAAACGAACTTTGAACAATTTCTTTTCTCAGTTTGTTAAGAACAAAAGGAATGAGATAGACAGAACACTCACTGAGTTACGTCCATATTGATGCTGTACAAATGGAATGCAAATGGGAAAGGAAAGTGGACAGGTGAGGTGAAGATTTGATCTTATTCGGTGCCAAACCAAAGTACAATTCCAAAGGGATTTTGAAGCCTAAGTTGCTAAAGAAGATGATTGTCATTTCTGTGGAAATAACTGGATGAATGGAAGTTAAATTATCGAGCTTACTGGAAGATCTAAAGAAGGAGACTACCAATGGTCAAGCTTCAGGTATAGGATTAGAATTGGAGCAAAAGTTGTTGCTCTACTTGAAAGAACTCGATACCTAATGTTACCCATAAGGCGAGATTGAGAACTTGATAAATTGTTATTACGTTCCTGCCTTTAGCGGATACATTAAGTCAATTTCTTGCCATGACAAGAAAGGTTTTCATTTTAATTAAATAAATAATAGTTGTTTATTCTATTTTAATGGTAAGACTTATAATGTTGCACAATTAGTTAACAATTTACATGTTCTAAGTTGACTCAAATCAAACATTACCTCTAGCATTGCCGTTAAGCCATAATAATGAGAAACACATTTATGGGTTACATATACATGAATACTTGGATAAGTTTGATTTTGAATCATACAGAAGATGCGAACTTTGTCTCATTGGCACACTACAAGGAAAATAGGGTGACACAACGGTTCTTAACCATTGTCTGATACCCCTCAATACCGTTAAGTATTGAGGCGCCGTCTGATGCAACGGTACCCAATCGTTGTCTGTCTCACTACAAGATAACAGCGCAGATACAAGAAAACGTTGTTAGAAGGTTGGTATACACAACAGTTCTGTTATAACATAGTGTTGTGAGAGATTATGGTATTCATGCATTTCTTAGATGCACAGCACATGTCTGATATGTTTAACACAATGGGTCCGCTTAGACGAAATATTGTCCTTCTTTCCTATAGTCAACAGTTTTAAAAACAAAATATATTGTCTGAAATGACTCTATACAACGGCGTAGTTATAAAATAATATTGTAATATGATGTGTTAGTCAATAATTCCCGTGAGACAAAGTGTTGTCCTTTCTCTATTCTCACAACATTTTCTGTAAAATGATGTGTTGTCTTATATTAATAGAGTCAATGGTGTGCTAAAAGAGAAAGTATTGTTTGAAATTTATGTTGCAACGCTCTAGTAAAACTCATATTTTGTGTATTCCATATAGACAAATCTTTATTCATTTGTAACATTTGTAGAAATAGCAACATACAACAGTTTTATTTGTAGGAATAGCAACATACAACATTTTTATTTTCAACTTCTTAAAGCAATTTCTTCATGCTACGGCAACTACTCTAGCCCTGCTCTTGATCCAATTATTTTCCGACAACTCCTATATGTTGCATTAGTCGTCCCACTTGAAAATAACTGGGTAGCCTAGCATATGCTGAAAAAATAGAAGGAAAAAAAGAACAACATATTCAATGACTCCATATTTTTTTCTTAAAAAACAAAATTAATAACTGAATGAAAAATGCTAAAGATAGTTTCATAACAGAGGGTACCTACTTAGAGCTTAAATGGTTTTTATCTAGCAATCCATGAGCAATATAAGCATAAAAACTCTTAAAAGTATATAATATATTTGAAACTTTATGAAGCAAATAAAATAATACAGTAGTAGTAAATACAATCATTATCAGAGTATAAAGTGTATAAAAGGATTCATATTAATGACACTAGATCTTTAATCGAACAAAAATTATGAACACCTATAATCCAACATCTAATCGAAAAGTTTCACATTTATAATCTCATATGAAAAAAGATGGTTAGTGTACCTTTAATTGAAATCACTCAAACCAATTTATGGATTTGAGTTTTTGCTCTAATCAAATATTAAGGGTTTAATAGAGATGTGAAAGATGAGTGACTGAGTTAACTGAGGAAGCTGAGTCGTAAATAGGTGAGACAAATGAACGAAGGAGATGGTTGAGAGAGATTAGAAAAGGGGAAGGAGGAGAGAGATGAGCGGCAGAGAGAGGTGAGAGAGATGAGTTTATGTTATTCCCAATGGACTAACAATGAGATTTACAAAAGGGGGGTTGAATGTAAATCTCAAAACTTTTTCAAGTTTTGAGTAGTTTCTAAGGCTAAGAGTTTTAGTGAGCAGATGTGTGTGAATGGCTTGAAGCTAATACAGACAGATATATATTTAAACATAAATGTAGAGAACACAAAGAACTTAAAAACTTTTCTGGTGGATTTGTTATTCCACCAGAGATGTGTTATTTCAGAAAATCTGTGATTCAAAGAATTAAATTACAACTGCTTCCTAGTACAAACTAGATGATTTTCTCTCTGGATTTTTCTAAACAGCTCTGGAAAATTCACATCTAATTACTAGCTGCTACTTGGTTTATATATCACCAAGTTTACAAGTGAAGACAAAACTGTAAAATACAATTAAAAAGGCTCTTCACATGTTTCTTCTTCATTTCTCTATCCAATGCAATTTAGGTTTAGCTGTTAATCTTTGAATACTTCCTTGTTTGCACCAGAATGGAAATGCTGCATTTTCTTGATTCCTCCTAGAGGCTTCCACATTCCAGTTTGTCCCTGTCAACCCATGTGCCTCTGTCAGCTTATGAATTGTCGCTATCAACTGCTAATGAACTAAGCATCTGTTGAAGCTTTCATCCGTTGATGCCTTATCCGTTGAGGCTTTATCCGTTGAAGCTTTATCCGTTGATGCATTAGCAGTTGAAGTCTTTATCCATTGAAGCACTTATCCGTTGATGGATATTATCCGTTGAAGCTTTAGAGACATTCGTTGAAGATTTATTTTTTATCCATTGAAGTTCTTCAATATCAGTTGATACTTCTTCACTTATACAAAATTACAAGGCATGAAATATTTACAATTAGCCCTCCTATTTGCATATCCACTAGTAGTCAACATGACTAATAATTTCCTACAACATCTAAGAATTACAACTTGAATCCAGAGAATGAAATGTGCTACAATACTAAACTTATTGGTAAGTAAAGCTACTCCTTCAACGGATAGCCAAGATGGTCTTATCCGTTGAGGCTACAAACACTAGATTTCTACTTAAGTGTTTTGTATAACTTATCATCAAACTAATACACATATTCTTAACAATCTCCCCCTACTTTTTTCTTCCATATCATTATCAACCATGTCCCCCATACCTTCATCTTCACTTTTGTCTTCAATTTCTTTTTTTTCTTCAGCTTGACTTGACTTTAGCTATTTTTCAAGCTTTGCTTGTGCTCTTTTGTCAGCCTTTAGCTTTTTGGCTTTTTCCTTCAACCTTCTGGTTTCTTCCCTCTTGGCTATTGGGAATTTGGGATGTCCTTGCATCACAAAAATGCTCTTTCCCTCTCTAAAGATAATAGCCATGTTCCTCCTTTCAACCACATTCATGGTCTCTTTGTGCTTTATGATACTTCCACCCAAAACCTTGTCTTCATCAGACTTTGGAAGAGGAAAGTCCACTTCTTTCAACTGAGCAAGGCTTAGAGGGTTCTTTGTAGAGTCCTTGTTGGATCTGTTGTTGGGCTTGAAAACCATAGGTTTCAGATTCTTGGAAGAAGTTTCTCCAACCTTATTCCTCCTTACTGGCTTGAGCTCCATAATAATTGGTTCCACCTTTGTGCTATGCTTCACAGATTGTGATTTAGAAGTTATAGAACCAAAAATTTGTTGCATCTTTTCATCAATTTTCCTCCTTTGCTTTTGACTTGCAATTCAGCTGCTGTTATCTGGATTAGATCAATTCCATCAAGCTTTCCTTTAATTTGAATAGTTGGAGAAGTGGTGATGGCAGGAACTAGCACTTGAGATATTTGAACTGTTGTTGATGGCTCTCCTTCCCCTTCCCCTTTATTCTCCCCCTTTTTGTTATCATCAAGGGTAGGGGTCAAGCCTTGTGCTTTTGCCAGCTGCATTAGTAGATTTGTCTGAGTTTGTTGATTCTGAAGAATGGTGACCATAGAGTCTTCAATGATCTGTACTCTGTCTTCCAACCTGGCCAGCCTCTTGTCAGCATCAGATGCTTTCCTCAGTCTCCCCAAGAAATCTTGCATAGTACCATAAGGCATGACTGAATCCATCTTCTTAACATTGTAGGATTTCAGATCAGCAATGTCCTGCTTGAGTTCATCCACACTTAGATTCTGTTTGAAATGCTGCAACTGCAAGAGATGCAGAGAGTCCAGATGAGCTTAAAGAATTGCCTTGGTACCAGCATATGTAGTCTCCTGAAGGGCCTTCTGAATAGTCATTACTTGCCTGACCAAAGTAACACCAAACTCTCCTGGTGTAGATGCCTTTGCCCATGCCCAATCAGGGAGATCTGGAACAGAACTTGGGCCTGCTTCTCCCCCTAAGTTCATGCTCTCATCCAAAGAATCAGAATCATCATCATTAGAATTTACTCCAAATTCTTCAGATGGCTCACCAGCTTGAGAAGGGAGCCTGTTAACAGCAGCTTTGTCTCTGAGAAGAGATTCTGAAGTGTGTACAATGTTTAAAGTCTGTTATGCCTCCATATTGCCCTGAGCATCCAATAATTGATAGGCTGGAATAGGGTGAGTAAAAGTGTCAGCATCCAAGGAAATGTTATCAATTATAGCTTTGTAATGTTGCTGAAATTGTCTTTCCTTTTCTTTATCATCCATTATCATTGACACACTAGCAATGGCTGGATCCACCCTTATAGCTTCTGTACCTGCATTTCTCTCATTTTCTCTATTTTCTTGCATCAGGGGCTCCCCCTGGCTCACACACACCCTCACACCCTCACCCTCACCTTCTAAGATGGCACTCCCCTCACTCACTTTTGCCATGCTGGAAGAAATAGCATGCATATGATGACTCTGAACCTCTCCTTTTGCCTGGGAGCAACCCAGCCTCTCACTCAAATTATCACTCCCTTCCCTCAAACCTAAAAGTGATTATACAGTAACCATGTCCTCTATAGTTGGAATTGTTTCTGTTATATGTGTAGAAACCATCAACGGATGTGTGCCCCTTGTGTGGAAACTAGGGTCTTGGCCTTCTTCTTCCTTGAAAAGGCTTTGATTGGTGAATGTGTGGCTTCAGTGTCCCTCCCTCTTTTGTTTTGTGTCCTTGGTTGGGGACTATTTTCAATAGTTGCACCCTTTTGGGAGGATGTAACTATGGATGTGTTTTACTCCTTTTGAACCACCACAGTCTTTTGAGAGACTGTGGCTTGGCTGGCTGGGGTACCACTCACCTCTCCCACCTTATCCTGGGGGGGTTTCTTGATGTTCACCCCTCCCCTCACCACTCACACCCTGTTCACTCCCTTCAGGGTTTATGGTAAAAATTACAACTGTTGTCTTTTGAGAGACAACAGAGGTGGTTTTCTTTGGCTTGTGTTTTGAAATTTTAGTTTTGGTGGCTTTGGTAGGAACCTGTTTGGATAAAGACACAGATTTCATTACCATACTGGAAGGCAAAGAAACAATGGGGTTGGAAACAGTAGAAGTTATAGAAGTGTTTACCTCACTTACATGTGGTGCATTCATGATTGGCAAATATACCAATGGCACCTGGCTGTTGAGGTTCATTCTCAAAAGGTCTGCAAGGACCCTTTTCTCTTGTGCCCAGCATTTGAGTTTATTGTTCTCATTAGATATAACCAATCCTTCAGCAACATAGTTTGCCAATAACATAAAGAATCTAGCATAGTAGATGTTATGTGGTCTATTAGCTTTGTTACCTAATCTGGAACCTAATTCTAGCATGACATGGTTGCTAAAATTAAAGTACCTATCAGAAACTAGCATATAGAGCATATTAACAAGAGATGAAGTTATGGCATCAAAATTGCTAATCTTCCCAAAGAAAACCTTGATAAAGGCATCTCCAAGAAAACTTCATTCTTTCCTAAGGCCCTTCCTTCTAATACTACCTAAACTAGCAGAATCAAAAGCATAGCCTATGGAATCTAACATAGCAGATACATCTTTATCAGTGTGTGGTGTCATGGCATTATTCTCAGGCAACTTAAAGCAAGACTGTATATCATCACAGTTAATGCAATAATCCTTACCTTTGAGAGAGAAGGCAATAGTCATATCTGTGGAGTTGAACTCTGCAATTATCCAAATCTCCTCAATCACCTCACAGTAGATGGTTGGGGCTTCCAGCATTGCATAGCTTAGTTTGCAGTTTTTGATGAAGTCCATCATCTTGTGATAATCATAATGGGCTTCATTCTTTTCAACCAAGGCTACGAAATTATTCTTTTCATAAACAAATCCAGATTGAGACATAATTTTGACTACTGGTGCCATTGTTGTGAGTCGAGGTTGCAGAGAAAAACTTGAGAATTTTGGGAGAGAAGGAGAAAAAAAATTGCAAGAAGCGTAAAGTGAAAATAAGAATTCAATGGGCTTTTATACTTTCTTGAATTAAAACGTAAATAAAATGATTAAATGATACTTTTAAACAAATTACAGCCGTTTAAGAATAAAGAAAACTGTAGAAATTTTGAAAACTGCCTTTAATACAAATACATACAACAGTGTATATCTGTATCAACGGTTAAGGAAAAGAATCGTGACTCACTTAAAGTAACTGATGTGACACTTCAACGGATAAGGTAAATAGTTATCCGTTGATGATCAACACTATTTTATCCGTTGAGGGATAAAATTACCAGAAATGTATTTGTCTTTAAACGGATAATGAACATCCGTTGATTGAACAATTTTGGCTTTTAACGGATAGGGAATATCCGTTGATAGAATAAGTCTTACTTAAAGCCAACTTTGTTCTTGCAGCAAATTCATTTCAGGCTTCAAGGCAGATTATATAGAGGACATAAATTTATGAATAATTAAGCATACCTAGCTCACTCACTAATCTTGTGAATGTTGATTTATCCTGTTCACGTAAGATTCTGAAAGCTAAACATAAAACATATTAGCCATGACATTATCAAATATATCTAACAATCTCCCCCAACTTGTAAATTAACAAAATATACAAGTTTAACAGATATTTGATGATGTCAAAAACATTAAGTACAAATGCATGAGAAATAGACTAGATAACTACAACTTACAGTCCTTAAAGTTTTTACCAATTTCAACTTCTGATAATAACTTCAATCTGTATAAATATCAGAATTTAAGCAGTTGTAGATCTTCGACTTGGCTTCTTTATTTTCTGATCTCTCTGATGTCAGGAGTTGTTTTGAGATAGTTCTTCAACAAACATTTCTCAGCATTTCTTAGTTCATCAATCATTCTCCTTTTAACATCTTTAAGCTCTACAGTATCTTTACTAGTATGAAAGATTACAGCTCTGAGATCATTAATCTTTGCTTTTCTCAACTCCTGATCTAGTCTTATGACATAAGCTTTGTCAGACTCAAGATTGAATTCAAGTCCCTTAATACCAAGATACGTTCTGATTTGTGCAGTATTAGGCTTCATATCAACAATATCACCATTGTGATCTCTGTACTTTGGAACATATATGCTGTCAGACTTAACAGAATAAAGCCTTTTCTGTCTCTGAATCTGTTCTTTTAAGTAGTTTACAGCAGTCTATGTTATTCTGTCATCCACTTGAAGTAAGAAAAGTACATGCTCCAATTCTTCAAAATACTTCAAAGGAATGACATTTTGTCTTATATGATAAACCCTACCATCTGTCATGAAATACAACATGATGTATTCTTTCAAGTAGGTATGGTAAACCATTTGTACAGATTCCAGTTGATTCAATCTCTCAGGAGTTGCTCCAATACCTGGTTCACTCAAGGAAGTTGGATCATTGGTAGTGTTGTGTACTCTTCTTTCATCAGCACTTCCCAATCCAGTTTTATCTCTAGCTTCCTTTCTAGTAACTACTCTTGCTTCAAAACCACTTGCAGTAGTCTTCAAAGATTGAGTCTGTTTTGCTTTAGTGAATACTGGTAGGAGTGTCTTTGATCTTTTTTCTGATATCAAGTTAACTTGAGCTCTGTCAGAGGTTACTTGCTTCTTCTGAATATCAGAACTTACAATTTCTTGACTCTGAACAACTTGAGCCATGTCAGAGGTTGTTTTAAGAACTTTTCTTGAAGTCAGAGCAAGATCATCTTTTTCATCAGCAATTTCTTCTTCCTCAGGAGGTACATAACCCTTGATAGGTTCACCAACCTTTTCTTTACCCTTGGATCTTGGATCTATCTGTGGTTGTGATCTAGCCAATGTTGCTTCAGTATGTGTCCTTTCTTTGATCACAATGCCTTTAAGTTTTGGAAGTGACTTCAAATCACTTTTCACCAGGTCTCCTCTCTCTGTCTCTCAAATCATCGTAATTATGTAATGTTTATTGATTTATTTTTTAAGCTGATTTAACATTATATGTATTTGCGAATTGCAACCATCTGATGGAATAAGTAAGGTCATGCTAGGAGGGCAAGTCACTAATGAGGAAGTTGAGAGCTTGATGAAGAGGTTTAAGATCTCTCTCTCTCTCTCTCAATTGTATTATTTCTTTAATTGGAGTGGATTACTGATTTTTTATTGTTTAAACGGAAAAATTTAATTATATTTTCAAAAATTAAAAATGTTTAATTTTTTGAATTTGAATGTGATCTGTGATTGAGTTGATCTATTTTTATTATTCATGTTATGTGTTTGTTTATTTAAATGTTTTCGATTATCATTTTTCCAAAAGTGGTATGTGATTAGTTTGATCTGCTCAGTTTGGTTTTTAGATTGCTAGTTGGTAAAGTCATTTTAATATTAATATAATGTGTTTGATGGTTTGGAATGTTATCCTTTCAGAGATTGATTTATGATTTAATGATCTAACCTAATTTGGTTTAGTTAGTGGGTTACAGTTTGGTGAAGTAGTTTTTCTTATTTATATTTGTTTTAGTTAATTTTGAATTTGATTTCTGACTGATATGATCTACATGATTTGATTAGTTGGTGACAAGTTGGTGAACTAATTTTACTATATATGTGGAAATTTTCAATGTGGTCATGTTTAGCCATTAGACTTTTTTGGTCATGCAGAATGTATACATAGTTGATAACATAAGCTGCATCCTTCAAAGTAAAATAGACATGTTTTATCCCCTTTCTAAGTGATATTAAGATAGGACACAACATAACATCGGTCTTAGTGAACCTGCTTCCTAGTTCCGTAAGCATGTCTGCATAAATGACTTTGTGGTTTTTTTCCTCTTACTGTAATTTCCAATGATCAAATATTTGCCTTAAATGCACAGTTTTAGAAGGTTTGCCATGTCTATGGAACTTAGTGTAGATTATACTAAACAGTTTATGTTTGCTTAAACACCTGACCTTTCTTGCTTTAGGAAGCCTTGTTTTGGTTATAAATTGAAGGAGATTACGGGCAACATCTTTGCGGCTGATGCAGAGAGTGATACAGTAGAACAAGATGGTGTTGATCCAACTAACAAATATAATTAAGGCTCATCACATGTATCGTATTGAACCTTGGTTAATATTACATATGTGTTGAACCTTAATGGTTCTCATGCTTCTTGTTTTTTTTGGTTTTATTCAAAACAGACCATATATCTATATATGTGTGTGCCTTTCGCTTGGTACAGGGCTTTTCTTATTCTCCAACTCATATGTGTGATCGAGTTCATCACTTAGTGGAATTCTTATTGGAGGCCTGAGAAGGGATAAAAGCAAAGGTATTATTGTTGGAAGCCTCGAAACAATACTACTAAAAATAACTTTCTGCATCTATGTTCTTTCTCTTACTCTTTTTCTACAAGCTTCATGTTTAAGCTCAGAGATATATATTTGCAGCCGCTTTCTTGGCATATTCATGTCAACTATGTTCTATATAGCTTCTATGTGTGCAATAGGGGTAATGTATTCATTATATGCTCTGAGTGCCTCCTGCAGTCTCAACATATTTTTCATCACCTAGACTGCAATTTTGTTATTAGTAATGATGTCTATGTCCTTATATTCTAAGGTGTGCATTTCACATTCCTTTTTCTTCTTCTTATTTCAACTTTTATGATGCGCAAGTTCATTAGATATTTTTTTTAAAAAAATTGAGAAAGAAACTGCTATGTTTTTTTGACATTCTGATGATTAAAGCAGGTAAATAGAGGCCTTCTATCTTCTATCATTATGGCTTCCTACATAGTTTTCCTCTGTTAGTCTCATATAAGAAGGTTAGGAAGAAAGACTAATCTCCTGATCTCCATTAACTAGCTCTATTTGTTCAACATTAAGCCTAGATTTTGTAATTCTCAGTGAACATGTTAGTGAAAAATATGGCGCACGAACGCATGGAAATGGACACAGTGATTGGACCTCCACATTAGTAAGACTTTGACATATTCCCAAGAAACTTTGCCACTTGTAAGTTGAATTAAGTACTGTCTTTATTGGTCTTGAAATTAAATATAAATGTACTTCGTAGTGTATAACACTGGGCTCATGCATATGCAATAGATGTTATTCTTTTTTGTTAAAAGATTGATTAAGTAGGTGCTGGTAAATACTATAATTTATTTAACCAGTATGCTTTCATGGAGGATGTGTTAATATGAATATAGTGATTTTTTTATTTAATGTCGGGAAAACAACCATTTGTACCATCTTACTGGACTAAATAGGAGTAAGAGGTATGTACTTGGTCTGTAGTACAGACTAGAGAGGAATCTATATGTTTGATATGGTAGCATTGTTCATGTAACAGATCCGATTAGTTTTGCGGGGAAGGTTTAGTCAGGTTGTGGTTAGGATTCGGATATAATAAGATTTTCTATTAACTTATAAGATAGCTGTAATCCGTAGGAACTACTAAATTTTGTCAAGAACAAGTAACTGTGTAATCCAAAATAATCTAATAATTTTCTTAAAATAAAGTTAAGCACATGAATAAGTATAGTCTACTCTATTTGACTTGCTCCTAGTTTAATGTACTAAAATACAGGGGAATCATTTTGAATGTTGATAGAATTGTGCATAACAATATACAAGACACAAATACATCATGACAAAATTGTAGATCAGAGCTTGGAAGATCTCTATCACTTATTCATTTTCCCCTCGCTCATCAATCATCATCTATGTAACATGTAACACGTATTAAGATTTAGAGTAGTCTTTAATGGTTTTGTTGAAGTCCAGAACTTGTACCCTTGTGTTTATATGTTTCCTGTAATATTCTTTTTCAAAACTATTAAAAGTTGCTACCTTTATGTATTATAGTTCTTTTCAATTGTTAACTAGTTGGCGAATTTATTATTGTCTGAAAATCCTCCATGGTCATTGGAGGTATGTGGACAGGTTGCATTCAAATGTTCTAGCTCTTGCATCAGGAATCTTATCCGAGGCATCAACTCGGGGTTGGGCATGTGGCAGGGGACTGTTAAAAATGTGCTCAACACTTATAGTTTCAAGCAGTAGGTTCTAATATTATTTAGTTTATAATATTATGCCAATGTAACGTAAAGAACGTGAATTAGTTTGTTTAGTTAAGAATATTGTGGTTGTCATTTTATACTTGTGATGTTTAGTTAAGAAATGATAGATACTTTTAAATAATAGTTTTTCATTTTGTTCTTGTAAAATATTACAGTAGTTCATAAAGTCTTACAATAGCTTCTGAAAATGTTTCAATAGCCAAGGTACATATGTTACAAAATCTACTAAAATGTTACTCTAGGTACATAATTGATTCAAGAAGAAAGTGAGACCCACATGCCACGTCATCAGGGTGGGCCCACATGTCATATCAGTATAGAGGCTGCAAGTCATGTCAACATTTTTGGACCCATAAATGCCACGTCAATGCCATGTCATAATGCCATGTCATCACAGTATGGGGCCCACATTGG
Organism: Apium graveolens; assembly: GCF_009905375.1. Lineage (NCBI taxonomy): Eukaryota > Viridiplantae > Streptophyta > Magnoliopsida > Apiales > Apiaceae > Apium > Apium graveolens. The sequence goes on from NW_027417973.1 coordinate 52,228, forward strand.
GTCCCATTTTTTAAAAAACTTTATGCCATTCTAAGGTAACATATTTTTAAGTTACAATAGACATGTTTTATGTTACCTAAGGGGTCTAGGGTAACATAAATATACATGTTACAGTAGCGGGATCGTATGTTACCTTAGACCCCTAAGGCAACATTGAAAAACCTATCTTTAAAAAAATGTTACCTTAGCTTAAAAGTGTGGCAAGAGCAACATATTTACCCCCTAATGTAATGTTTTTTTAATTTTATAGTAGGCATTTTATGGTGTAGTGAAACCTACTTAGTTTTCAAAAAATTTACCACCAATCTTAATCATTTCTAATACTCTATCACTACAACCTTTGCATGTAAGTTCTTGAGTAAGTTTTTCAAAACCCTCTTTTTGATTATATCCAAGAAAAATACAATTTCTTGGTGTATGTTCATAAGGGTGTGCAATATATTAGTCAATATCGATGATGTGAATTAGAGGTTGAAAACTCGAAGGGAGACCCGTGAATGGGCACCCTCGAGTTCGACCACCACCAGCCATGACCAAATGGGAGCCGGTGGGTTTGTAAAAAATTTAATTTTTGAATTGATTTTGTGTAAATAGGATGAGATATGGAGTGCATGTTACTTGTTTAGGTTGCTTGAGTTCTTGGTTTTTAAATCAAGTTTTATGCCTAAAAGTTTGGATATAATGACTATTGGTAGTTGTTATTTGATTAGTTGAATAAAGTGTTAATGCATGTCACTAAATCTTGATGCATGTTATCAAAAATGGATGCATGTTGATTTCCTAAGTTTCATTCGGTGTTTTTGTTCGATTTTTTGATAAAAATGCAAGGGAATGATTTTTAAAGGTAATTGATGTTTAGAAGTATGCATGTAAGTGTTAAGTGGTTGCATATTGATTATGTTTGATTTTTTCATATTGTTTTGGTTTGAATTTTTTATTAATTAAAGGGGGAAAGAGTTGCTTATCAGGGGTAATTGATGTTCAAGTGATATAAGAATAATCGGATTGAGATTTTAAAAAAACTAAGGATTTTTGCATGTTAGAATTGTGAGTTGGGTCGAATTAGGGAACCTTTTAGTTCGATTTTTTTATGAAAATGGTGAAAAGGAATGGTTTTAAGGATGATAAGGATTAACTCATAATTTGGATCATTAAAAAAATATGCATCATAGTTTGTTAAGAAGATTATGTGTTATTTGGATTGAATATGCTAAATTCGAATTGTATGCGAAGTGGTATATGTTTATCATTAAGATGATCACAAGAATTTTTATTCGGTTTTAAAAGAACTAAGGATTGGAGTCTTGTATTGTAGTTTGATTTGTAATGTTAAGTCAATAGTTGTTAATCGTATGAATGGAGATTCTTGACTTGTGTTAAAAGTCAAGTGTTAAAAAATGATTATAATATTTGATTATGATTGATTGATATGGTTGATTATATTAGAAGGGTAAGAGTAATTACAAGTACGTCATGTCCGACTCTCGACGAGTTAGTGAATAGGTTGTTTATGTTATTGAGTTATTCGAATCGGTGATTATTTGCTAAATTTGTAGTATCGAGATATAAAAAGTATAAAGCTATATCTTATTATATATTATGTGTTATGCGTGTGTACATGAGATAAGTGTTTATCGCGTTCGGGGTAGAAGTTAGACGTTAGCCTAAACATCCAGAATTGATCAAGTCCCTAATTAGGGTTTTGTTTGGATTGTAAATTTGGATAGCAAAGGCATTCAGGCTAGTAAAGGGAAAGAAATCTTAGGTGGCTGTAGCTCAGGTTCCATTAAACCGGAAAGCTTTTTTAGGCAAGAAACTTTGCCTTATATTATAAATTGATTACAGAAATATTATTGTTGATGTCATGATAGAGTAAAGGATTCTTGTGAAACTTGTTATTGATTCTTATGAAACCCCTGTTATTGTCCCTTGTGATAAACCTGTTATCAATCCTTGTGATGAACCATAATAGTAACCCCTTTATTTCAAGTACGTATACCCTATCTCTATATTTTTTTAACTTATGATCATTTGACCTTAACCCTAATGAAATTTTTACATGTTATATCTTGTTAACCAAGATCCCTCATATCCTTTATGTCTTGTTACGTATCATTCTTTGGAACTATCCTTATTACGAACTTATACACTTGTTCAACGTTTGATCAATATCTTTGGCCTATGATCCCTGCTTACTTTGATTTGTTCTCTTTCCTTGAATTCTTAAATTGGACTTAAGAATGACTTTCGACTTGAACGAGTCCAAACGATTTCATTTATCGGTAATGTTAAAACTGATTTAGATAAACTTCCTCATATTCCAACACAAAGGTTTTCCAAATGAATTCCTTGAAGATTGGATAGAGACATAAGAGACTAGAGGGACTAGTCCAGTCATATAAGAGGCTAGTGGGGCTAGTCCACTACAGTTCGGGCTGATCACACGTATTATATTTAAAAGATGGATATTCCAATCAAGGGTTCTTTAATATTTTATAAACAAGGAAATGTATATCTTTATTAAAGTAATTTGCCTAATTATTTAAAAGGAAATAAAATGAGTAGTATCTTCTCTAAAGTTATGAGACTTGGTCGAGAACCCTGCCACTATACTTTGTTATTGATTCTCGAAACTTGATTGATCTCTTCCTTTGAAATGAGAACCTTCTTGAGAACCCTATTATTAATCGTGATGAATTTTGGCTTTCTCCCAAACTTTAAATCCTGAAAGCCCGTAACCTTTTTCAAAACTTTTACTTAGTCGTTAAAAGAATACTACCACCTAGTTTAGTTTTGCTCATAAATGAATTGCCTCAGTTACTGTTGTTTATGTTGATATTTAGAACTGCTATATAGTTACTTGTTGTGCGTCTTTGCTCATTTATTTGCTTTGATCTAACCATGGAAGATAAGCAAGAAGATGGTCAGGCATAGGCGCACCGCTCGCAAGAGCGTACCTATCGTGTTGAGGGATTTCATATGCCAGATAAGGTAGTTGTTGTGTGAGCAAGTGATGGGGGAGAAGTAAATTAGCTAAATCAGATACTTTTGGGTTATCTGTAATTCTAAGTCGAAATCGAATAATATGAATTTTTTTCTGATTTTGGGTTGTAATAATATTATCTTCTGGTTGGTAGTTGTAATCTTGTCTCATACTTTATCCTGTTGGGATCCTGTTAGTATCAGGGTTTATTATATTTCTTCTATTATGGTATTAGTATATTGGTGTGTGGGTCCTCATTTCCTAACCCTGAGATTGAAAGCATCACACCGTAATATGAACCATACAAAACAATAGTTTACAGAAACCGTTGTGCTAAATCCAAAATTTTATGTTTTCTAACAACGGTTCATAAAACCGTTGTATGAAATCTGGCTGAGATAGTGGTTATTTGTGGGAAACAAAAACCCCTTGTCTGTTATTTTAGGATAACGGTTCTTTTGTCAACTGTTGTCTAATTAGTGTTGTTTGAAGCTGTTTTTCTTATACTGTCATAAGTATGAACCTTTACACAATTAGAAATTTTAGTAATCTTTTTATATCTGCAAAACAAATATTAAGTTATTTGCTTCACAAGAAAAATAATAAGTTATTCTATGCATAAATAGTAACTAATAATTGACAATTTTTGCATTGGTGCATGTGACAATCAAATATTCATATTTTGTTTCAATAAGTATTTTTCTTTTTTAGGATTTGAATAAGTATTTAAATTGTACATTAATAATAATTTTAGTAAATTCCATGCAAAAGAAATAAATTATTCAATATTGTTGTAGATACAAGTACTAACAACTAGCAACTAGCAAGTAACTAAGATCAAGCACCTGAAATACTGATCAAGGACCAGAGACAAGTGACATACAACTCATCTCTCCTCTACTCCTCTGTTATTTACTGTAACTGAATTCTGTTACAGAAAGGTTCTAGAAGCTAGTCTAATCTCTATACATAAAAATAATCAGTTTGTATCTTTTATTCTCTGAGCTTGAATAAACAATTTTACTTTCACATTTGTGATATGGTATCAAGTATGCACTAATAATTTGTCAGATGCTCAGTGTCATGAAATTATACAGATGTTACAAGGTAAATTAAAACTACTTCCATAACTCCTTGGTTGAAAACTATTGCTAATCATGTGGCAGGTATTCCTCACCATACTACTAATTATGTCATGTATGCATCACCAGTTCAATTTATACAACCTGAAAATGTTTGGATACTTGATTCTGGAGCCACTATTCATATAACACCATACTTACATCTTGTTCATAATTTCAAACCTGTTAATTATGAATTGCATTTGCCAAATAGAGAAATTTCTATAATTACTCATATTGGTCAAATTCAATTAAGTTCAGATATCTTGCTTCAAGATGTGTTAGTTGTGCCTAAATTTCAATGTAATTTATTGTTCAGTCCATAACTAACAAGTACCTTTGCTATCAAAATTGTGTTTTCTCCTTCTAAATGTATCTTTCAGGACCCTGGTTTGATGATGGAGAAAGAGATTGGTAATCTGATAGATGGTCTATATAAACTTCATACAAATAAATTGCAAACTGCTTCTATGACATTTGTTCATTCTTCCCATAGTATTATCAAGTCTGATATCAACTAGAATTGGAGATTAGGGCATCCTTCTCATCCAGTCTTGAGTCATATTATGAGTATATATGTTCCCCTACAAATGTAAATACTCATTGTGATATTTATCATTTTTCCAAACAAGTTAGACTACCCATTCTTGTTAGAGATTCTAAGAGTACTAGTGCATTTGATATTGTTCAATGTGATGTATGGGGACCTTACAAAAATTCTACACTTGATAATTGTACTCTTTTTCTTACTATAATAGATGACTTCCCCAAATGCACTTTGGTTTACTTAATGTCCACAAAAATACAAGTGTTTAGTTTGATTAAAAATTTCATTGCTTATGTTTCCGCTCAATTCAAAACTTATGTTCAAATTCGTAGGTCTGATAATGGGAAAGAATTCACAAATTCTTACTTAACATCATATCTACAAACCATTGGAATTGTTCAACAGTTTAGTTGCTCTTATACTCAAAAAAATGGAGGAGTTGAGAGAAAACATCAACACTTGTTAAATGTGGCTAGGTCCTTAAGGTTTCAGTTCAATTTGCCTATCTCCTTCTGGGTTAATTATGTGTTAACAGCCACATATCTTATTAATATGTTGCCTTCTCACTTCAAGTCACCATATAAACTATTATTTCACAATTTACCAAATTATATTGCCCTAATAACATTTGGATGTATGTTCTACATCTCTAATCTTTATTCTCCTTTTGATAAATTTTCCTCAAGAGCACTTAAATATGTTTTTTTAGGATATCCTTTTAATAAGAAAGGATACATGGTCATGGACCTTATAAAGGTATGTAAAATTCAATTAATATTGTTATTAATTGAATAATTCTTATTTTATTCATAATAAAAAAACCGTTCATCCGTTTAATACGAAACAAAAGCATCTAGACTCAGAAAAATATTCTGCTTTTATTAAAAATACTTTCGAGAAATAAAATCTTTCATTTCGAAAGGTCGCTTGATTTTATAAACATTTCTATGTCGCGTAACTATCAAAGAGTTGTATTTAATTTTTTTTAATTTTAAATGTACTCAGTCGAGTGTTGTAATAAACTGAGTTATATGTTATATGAATTATGTGATTCATGGAATAGGGGTTATATATTTTTAAAAAAATTCAGTAATCCAACCTTACCAATGATTAGACATATTGATTTTCGATATGTATGTAAAATATTGGATTTTTCAAAACTAAGCTCATATGTTTTTGTAATAAATCTATAAAATAAAATGTTCAATTCCTGCCAGTATTGGTTGGAAATGACCAAAGCAAAGTAAAATGTGCATTTCGTGTTTTTTACTGATCGTTTGTCACATTTTGTTGAACAAACTGTAAAGACATAAAAATGTATTCATTTCGGTAGTGAAATTCAATAACATTAGTTGATTATATTTACATTCTCGTGTTTCTCTTATATTTAGATAAATTATAATTATTTTTAAAAAAATAATAAATATCGAAATGTTTCGATAAAATATAACTTCAAAAGTGAAAAGTCATTTTATAGCGAAAGGAAATTAGGAAAAATAGAACTTGAAGATGATTAGTCTAAACCTTTTAAACATCTATTAATTATTGTAATTATTATTTCTATTATTGAATAATTGTTATGAAGATGTAATTTTAACTCTTATATTATGATAATGACATGTTCACGGATTGTGCTTTATGGGGAATTTTTCAATTTTAGTTATTGTTGTATGCTTATAATGTAGATATTATTTATGTACAATTTGTTCTACATTTATTTCAATAGAATATAATTTTTTTTAAAGGTCCAACATTTCCTACCACATTCAAGCTATTTCCTACCACATTCAAGCTATTATTTACCGCATTCAAGCTAAACGGTAATAGGAAATGACTAGTACGAAATGTCCATTTTCATGGCTTCTAGCATAAAACCTACCAATTCTGGTAGGTAAAAGGTCCTGACTGTGTAAATTGCCACGTGGTAGGAAACATCCTTGGGTCCCACAAGACAACTCATCAAATGTGTCCCCAATTGTGTGATGTGGCAGCTGACGTGGCAGGTGATGTGGCCGACCATGCGGCATGCCATATGGGTAGCCACTTGTCAAGTGGGGGTCATTTGAGATACAAGAACTAATTCCTATCAAGGAGCAATTCCGACCTGAGCAATTTCTATCAAGCTCATTGCTAGGAATTGACCCCTTTTCCTATCAGATTTGCGCCATTTCCTACGAAAACGCTGGTATGAAATTATCGTTTTTCTTGTAGTGAAACAGTTAAAATAATTAATAGGCAAATCAACGATAAATTACAAATATTTTAGCAATCAAATTATTATGGAAACACCACAAATAAATTTGGATAACATTTAGAAACTATCTTATATATACATGTAACTATAATTGCATAGATGAGAACACTATTTCGGGGAAGCCTAACCAAGTAACTTGATAATCACAATCGAAATGAGAATATACCGAAAAACATTAGGCCAACTATTAATACACAAAAAATTTCCTTCTATTAAAATTAATAAAATATTATCAACTTCTATTGGGCCGATTATTAATATTAAATTAATTCGTCATTAATCATAAGATTATAAAAAGTGAAATATTAAATTATATCACCGTTTGGTAGAAAATAAATTAAATCCTACAAATTGAACTTTAAAATTTAGTTTACAAAGAAAATATATAAATCTTCCGTTAGGCCAATTTATGTAATAATTTTTACATACAATTACGTGATTTACCATTCTTATAAAAAATTAAAGTAAACAATTTTTGATGTTCCCTCTAAAACTTTAATAATCAAGAAATCACTATATTCATTAGCCCTTAAACTAAATTTAAAATTAACATTCATAAGGGACTATTATTAATTAAAGACACAAGTTTTCCTTTAAATATATATTAAATATAAATAATATAAACTAAAAGAACATAATTTTAGTAAATTTAATTTATAATAATAAAATTAACAATCACATTAACATGTTATCGACATAAGAACTCGTTTTATGTGACGACAGTATATACAATATTATGCATTTAAAATATTATAATCGAGATATGTACGAGGCTTTTAAGATATAGTATAAATAGTTTCTGCACTAGATCATGTGCATATTGTTATTAAACTGAATGGTAATAAAATATAAAAACTTGATGAAGTGACAAAAATTCATAATTCATGGGTGGTACAAGTCAAATCAAGCAACTATATTGCATATCATGTGCCTCGAGAATAGTAGTAATATGATAATTAAAATTTATACATGAGATCCAAGTTTGTTGAGGGGATCTAACGAGGATCGTGTTAGTGTTTGTGCCCTAGAGACAAGACTATGATGTTTTAGTTAAAGACATTTGGATTATTAATGTTTATGTTCTATTGATTATTCCCTTTATAATTTATTAATTCTTAATTTACTGCGATATAAATGTTAGATTAATAAATGTCCTTGGAATATGATATGCAATTTTATATCTCTAAGTACGTGACTTAGAAATGAGATTATGAGAATAGTATCAATATTCTTAAAGGTCTCTAGTCGAGTATTATTATTAAGGGACAATAATAATGCATTAAGACTAGTGTGTTTGTTGATTAATGATCACATCTCATTGATCATAGGTATAGTCATACTAAAATCAAAGACACAGGAAGATGTATATGTACATGGTGCTCGACAGACCCGATGTGAGATTTTACATGTCTGTTGTATCATAAGTAATTTCACAGTGATAATGATGTAATGATCCTTAGAGCTGAAGTCATTATATTTCTATACGAGAATTAGTATACATTGATTCCATTAAAAGTTATCCTTGACCGTGTAATGATAAAAGTGGACATTGGATATATTATGAATCGTATGAGAAATATGAATGATATAGAAGGGATTTAACCCTCCTGTTTTAGGAGTGATATTATTGGTCTCTTGTGTGAGCTAGACTACGAAATGCGTGGTCACGCTCAAATGTTGATTTGATATAATAGTCTACCCATTAATCAAGGAAACCTGGATTAAATACTTCTGAGGATGACACATTACATGCATCTAGTTTAATCTATAATATGTGGATAAAAGGATTACATTCCATTATACATTATTCACGAAATGTTTAATCGATCACCGATTCAATTATTATTACTTGGGTAGATATGATGTATTACTTGATGTCGCTCATTGTTTATGATTTTAAATTAGATTTAAAATTTGGTGCCAATGTAATAATAACCTATAGGGTCACAAACAAAGAATGCTTGAAGGATTATTTAATTTAAATTAGATTTAAATTAAATTAAAGTAATTTGAATTATTTATAATATTAATTAAGTTTGACTTAAATAATTAGATAAATATTGATATTCAAATTTACTAATATTAATTATGAAATTTATTTGTTAAATAATTAAGTGATACTTAATTATAATACAAATAGGAATTTTGAATTAATAATAACTCTTAATTAGTTAAGAGTTATCATTCATTTTTCTACTCTCTATATAATATCTCTTGTGTAGCTGATTTTTTGGGGGTGCAAGACTTTTACTAAAACCCTAGCCACCAAGAGAGAAGATGGAGAGAGCAAGAAGAAACGGGTTTGTGCTAGTACACATCCAATCCTTGAGTTCAAGCATTCGTGTGGATACTGATAGAGCATAGATCGCGAGAGCGGGATGCGTGGTGATTGAACAAGCTTTGGATCTCCATTAGTCAACCAATTGGTAAAGCTTCTTAAGGTAAACAATCAGATCTATGAATTAAATATATGTTTTTCGCATGGATCCTGCGGTGGGTTTCAAAAATTCTAATTTTTTTTACATTTTTAATTACTGTTTCCGCTGCGTTTATGTCCTCGAAACCCAACAGATCACACATGTGAGTAATATCAAAATAGTATCTTTACGATCGCTTATGTAAAACCAGTCGAATTAAATTATATAAAAACAAATTTGATTGATCTGAAATTTTAATTCTACTCAAAGAATTAATCTTTGTGTCTGCTCTGATAACAATTGTTATACTAAATCATCTATATAAATATGACGAAATATATATACATATTTCTCTAGATCAAAACTATGAGTATAGATTAATAGTGGAAGCATACATGACTGTTATGTATGCAATTTTGTATGTTTTACATGTTGTTATATTTATATATGTGTATGTATATATATGTTTTGAATATATGATATTCATGAGAGTGGTATAATCATATGATGATTATATAATCTGTATATATACTAATATATAAATGTTTTGTGTTTGTTCTTATTATAAGAATCGTATTTGATACGTTTCTGAATCGGATGCAGCGGATTTGCTGAAATCTGTGTCTGGTGTCAGATTTTGGCAAACGAATATGCTCTTTAATATGTAATCGAGCCTCAGAATTGTTGAAATCTGTAAGGCGTTTGACGTCGTTTAGGCCCTGTAATTTGCGATTGAATGTTATCAGATTTAATTTCGAATTTTTTGATTTTTTTCAATATTTGGTTTTTATGATTAGATAAAGATCACATAGGATGAAGCAATAACCAACCATGTTTATTTATTGCACTTTACATATATATGCGTGTATGATGAATGTATGTGTAGAGTAGTTTATAAAGATGCATGCTTAATTAGATTAAGGATGTATGTATTAGATATGACACCCATGTCACGATTCAAGATTTTAAAATGAAAAAAACGATTATGAGATTCTCGTGTTTATGAAACAAGGAATAAAATAGAAATTTTCTTTGTTTCTGACATAGGGCAATTTTGTTAAAAGCAAGTTTATTGAACTTGTAAGGTTGTGGGTTTTAAGCGAGACTGTTGTGACTCCCTCACTACCTGAAAATCAAACCATTGATGAATACTGATCTGAAGTATCTTATTCAAGGAAAAATTGGGAATCTCTTTATGATGTGATCATGATTATTTTAAAATTAACAAAACCCTAAAGTTAATATTAAGTTGATCAGATGCCTTCTAATGAGTCCAATGCGATAACCCCTAGATCAACCAAGAATGGGTTCGCCAAAGCGAAGAACTCCTATCTATCGTGGGAGATGTATTGAAGTATATTGATACTTTTTGACTATTGGGTTTGACTTAACTATGTTATCACAATAGGATTGTGAACTTAGAGGCATAAAGTTTGGCGAGATTTATTAGATAAATATGAACAAATGTTGTTCCACCAAGCTATCCAAGAGTTATATAGTTGATATAATTGACAAATATTGTCTACCTAAATAATCATGTTTTAGGAGAAAAGCCAGAGCTGACCTAACGGGTGGTGAAATATGGATCTTGGCTCACTAGAAAGGATATAGAACATATTTTATCCGAATTAATAGTTAGGGATATGGATTTGATAAAAATAGTGGGAGATATATATTGTGAATATATATATGAATAATCACTTGAACATAATTTAATGATCTTTTGTAGACTAAGTCATTTTATGCACTTTAATATTGTAGATATCAAATGACAAATAACACAAATAACTTCTCTATGTAATATTCCTTGAGAAGGACAAGCTGACATGAAATAATTTCCTCGATTGACATGAGAACTTGAGGGTTGTCCTCGGGTTCAAGGATGTCACTCAAACCCCTCCCTTATTTTTTCTAGCTGAGAATGAAACATGTGCAGAACAAAATGCTTACCGAAAGCAAAGTAACTATGCAACTGATATTTCATATCTCATGCTTGTAATTATGAGTGCTGAGCTTTAGAAGCAACAAGAGCATAATGATGCTTATGATATGATTGAGCACCTTCAAAAAATGTTTGAAGGATAGGCTCGTCAGAAAGATTTGACAATAATATGACACCATACTTTTATATTAATGGGAGAATCATATCCGGTTGGACCACATGTTCTAAAGGTGATAGGCATATGTGCCTTGATATTTTCAGTTTCAAGAATGGTCTAGAGACTCAGCTTGATTTGATCAAACGAACTTTGAACAATTTCTTTTCTCAGTTTGTTAAGAACAAAAGGAATGAGATAGACAGAACACTCACTGAGTTACGTCCATATTGATGTTGTACAAATGGAATGCAAATGGGAAAGGAAAGTGGATAGGTGAGGTGAAGATTTGATCTTATTCGGTGCCAAACCAAAGTACAATTCCAAAGGGATTTTGAAGCCTAAGTTGCTAAAGAAGATTGTCATTTCTGTGGAAATAACTGGATGAATGGAAGTTAAATTGTCGAGCTTACTGGAAGATCTAAAGAAGGAAACTACCAATGGTCAAGCTTCAGGTATAGGGTTAGAATTGGAGAAAAAGTTGTTGCTCTAGTTGAAAGAACTCGATACCTAATGTTGCCCATAAGGCGAGATTGAGAACTTGATAAATTGTTATTACGTGCCTGCCTTTAGCGGATACATTAAGTCAATTTCTTGCCATGACAAGAAAGGTTTTCATTTTAATTAAATAAATAATAGTTGTTTATTCTATTTTAATGGTAAGACTTATAATGTTGCACAATTAGTTAACAATTTACATGTTCTAAGTTGACTCAAATCAAACATTACCTCTAGCATTGCCGTTAAGCCATAATAATGAGAAACACATTTATGGGTTACATATACATGAATACTTGGATAAGTTTGATTTTGAATCATACAGAAGATGCGAACTTTGTCTCATTGGCACACTACAAGGAAAATAGGGTGACACAACGGTTCTTAACCATTGTCTGATACCCCTCAATACCGTTGAGTATTGAGGCACCGTCTGATGCAACGGTACCCAATCGTTGTCTGTCTCACTGCAAGACAACAGCGCAGATACAAGAAAACGTTGTTAGAAGGTTGGTATACACAACAGTTCTGTTATAACATAGTGTTGTGAGAGATTGTGGTATTCATGTATTTCTTAGATGCACACCACATGTCTGATATGTTTAACACAATGGGTCCGCTTAGACGAAATATTGTCCTTCTTTCCTATAGTCAACAGTTTTAAAAACAAAATATATTGTCTGAAATGACTCCATACAACGGTGTAGTTATAAAATAATATTGTAATATGATGTGTTAGTCAATAATTCCCGTGAGACAAAGTGTTGTCCTTTCTCCATTCTCACAACATTTTCTGTAAAATGATGTGTTGTCTTATATTAATAGAGTCAATGGTGTGCTAAAAGAGAAAGTATTGTTTGAAATTTATGTTGCAACGCTCTAGTAAAACTCATATTTTGTGTATTCTATATAGACAAATCTTTATTCATTTGTAACATTTGTAGAAATAGCAACATACAACAGTTTTATTTGTAGGAATAGCAACATACAACATTTTTATTTTCAACTGCTTAAAGCAATTTCTTCATGCTATGTCAACTACTCTAGCCCTGCTCTTGATCCAATTATTTTCCGACAACTCCTATATGTTGCATTAGTCGTCCCACTTGAAAATAACTGGGTAGCCTAGCATATGCTGAAAAAATAGAAGGAAAAAAAGAACAACATATTCAATGACTCCATATTTTTTTCTAAAAAAACAAAATCAATAACTGAATGAAAAATGCCAAAGATAGTTTCATAACAGAGGGTACCTACTTAGAGCTTAAATGGTTTTTATCTAGCAATCCATGAGGAATATAAGCATAAAAACTCTTAAAAGTATATAATATATTTGAAACTTTATGAAGCAAATAAAATAATACGGTAGTAGTAAATACAATCATTATCAGAGTATAAAGTGTATAAAAGGATTCATATTAATGGCTCACAATACTTATATGGCTATACACGAATACGACCATGAATGTAAGCCAAGGCATTTGCAGGTAATTGAAATCACAACTGATAAGGATTCTTGTGAGCAATTTTGTAGAACATTGGGATCCACTAACTGTATAAACTCATCGTGGCTCTCCATAGACACGTGTAATGACACATTATAATGCATTACTATGTAATATAACAAAAATTAAGCAAGTGAGTTTATTAGCTGAAAGACCATAGTTGATAATTAAGCAATTATCATTAGTATCTGAGTAGGTACCTACTAGTACTAGTAGTGACGAGATGAAAACAAGTAGTAGGAGTGTGGACACAAGTGAGTTTGGAATGTATAGCAGCGGCACAATTACTGGTGCTAAAATTTATGGCGGCTTACACCCTCGTCAGTTTGCTACTACTCCAAGAGCATGTATAAGTATAAACTCATACCAAATGACACATTACAATGTATTATACTGTCATATAAACATATACACCAAATATAAACTGTGAATAAAAAATTATACCTGCTTTGGTTGACCCTAAAAAAATAGTTGTGACAATAATATGACCCATCCCTATCCCATTGCCATTTAAAACAGTTGCTTCCATTTCCTGGAAAACAAAAAAGGCAACAAGTTAAACAAGTGTTAGTAGTTTATCAAATTAAGTAACCATTTGCGCAGGGGAAACAACTTAAACAAGAGGTATTCATAGACACAAAGAGACCAAAGATGAACTTACAATGACAACTACCAACAAAAATATTAATTTCTGACAAGTGTACTTAACCAACGCACAAGACAATAGTACCATTACAAGGAAAAATTAATCATATGACAATTACAAATTTATCCAAATCACAGGGCACATGTAATGAGTCTAAATTTTTCAATCATCGTTTAAAAATTAAAAATTAGAAAAGTAACAAATACAAAAACAACCAAACAGAGTTATATGTTATTACACAAACATATATATACATAATATGTGAAATATAGATGAAAATTACCAAATCGAAAGTGGCGACAAAGGGGTAAAGAGCGGCTGACATCTTGCAAAGATAGGGTTCAATCTAGGGGTTTTTATTTAGGGATTTGATTTCACGGGTTTGATTCACAAAGTCTAGGGTTTTGATTTAAGGATTTTGATTTAGAGATGTGATTTAAGTGATTCAGAGTGAGAGTTTGAAGTGGTGGAAGAAGTAGGGAGAGATGCTTGAATCGTAGTGGTTGAATGACACTCAAAAAAGGCGAGTAAGAGAGATCTTAAGGGGTGGGGGGAATATTTGGGGGAGGCCGGGAATTGAAAATATCAAGGGAGGGTTTCTTTTAGTAGTATTATGCGGGGAACAAAGCAGTGCATATTATTTTTGTTCTTTAATCGGAAAATAAAATAATATTAATAAAACAATGATGTGAAAAAGTAAATAAAAAAATTATTTGTGAATTAAAAAAAATAAAGAAGATGAGTTCATGTGATTTTAGTATCCTATAAAAAATAAAAAAATCAAGGTAATCTTACACGATTTTATAAAGAAAATTCATTAAATTTACCATATAAGAGCATCTCCAGCTAAAATATGGTCGGCCAAAATTTTAGTGAACCTCTAAGCACTTTTATATTAGCTAAAATCATTATGTATATTTAAAATAGTATTTTTATTAAATTAAAATATATATTAGTGAAATAAAATTATAACATTTACTAAAATATATATAATTATTTTTTAAAAATATTATTGATAATTTTACTAAATATTAGTCATATTATCTTATTTTCCTTATAAAATTATGCAAGGTAAGTTTACAATTTTTTTATATTTTTTTAACATGACTAAAATCATTATACTTTAACATGTGTAAGGTTAGATTGTCAAAAAAATTAGTTAAAAAAATAATATTGATGATTGTGAATAAATCTCGTGTAGGGAGTAATACTTTTACATGATTTTTTTATAAAGTCATGCAATATAAATTTGAATTTTTTTTATAATTTTTTCACATTTCTAAACTCAAGATATTTACCATCAGTACGGTTGGATATTTTAATTAAAAAAATAGCTTTGTTATCCGGGAAAGAATCTCGTTTAGGGTACTGTAGTTTTACCTATTTTTCTTTTAAAGTCATTCAAGCTAAGTTTGGATCATTCAAAAAATTATTTAAAAAATATTTTTTTGAACGGGAACGAATCTCAACATAGGGAATAGTACTTGTACTGGATTTTACTTACAAAGTCATGCAATATAAGTTTGATTTTTTAATAATTTTTTCACATGACTAAAATCAATATAATTTAACATCTCTACGATTGTATTGTCTAAAAATAATTTTAAAAATTTATTTTGTTATTCTGGAAAGAATCTCGTTTAGGTAATTAGTACCTTTACCGAATTTTTCTTATAGAGTCATTCAAGATAAGTTTAATTTTTTTTGTAATTTTTTTACATGACTAAAATATATATACTTTAACATCTCTATGGTTGAATCTTTCAAAAAATCATTTAAAAAATAATTTTGTTGATCATGAACCAGTCTCGTCATAGAAAAATAGTACTTTTACCATATTTTTCTTATAAAGTCATCCAAGATAAGTTTTATTCCTTTATAATTTTTTCACATGAATAAAATTAATATAATTTAACATCCGAGCGGTTGGATCTTTCAAAAAATCATTTAGAAAAAAAAATTGCTCATCGGGAACGAGTGACATTGTAGGAAATAGTACCTTTACCGGATTTTCCTTATAAAGACATGCAAGATAAATTTTATTTTTTTTATAATTTTTTCAGATGACTAAAATCAATATATTTTAACATCTGTATGGTTGGATCTTTCAAAAAATCATTTAAAAAATAATTTTGTTCATCAGGAACGAGTCTTATTATAGGAAATAGTACTTTTACCGGATTTTTCTTATAAAGTCATCCAAGATAAGTTTTATTTTTTTATAATGAATAGGTATAGAACCATTGTTATTTTTCTTACTGTTATGCGAAATAAATAGAATAGGTATAGAACCATTGCTATGTTGACAGACAATTGTTTAGTAAAATAAAAGAACTTATTATGCTAAGTTATACTAGAAAACAGTTAGTACATAAGTAAACCATTGTTCTAAGCTATATTAGACAATATTTCGTACAAAAGTAAACCATTGTGCTAAAGATATTCGACAATAATGTTTTAAAAGGCATACACTTGTATGAACCAAACTTATACAAGTGATTAACAGAATTTAAACATTGTGCCTTAATGATTTGCACAATAGATCAAATATTAACACCATTGTATGTACAAATCCTAACAACACTCCGGGATCACTACATACCATGACTAGATTAGCTTCTAACAATATCTTGGTCATTACAAAAGCTGTTGTGAGCATAGCTAAAACACAATACCCAAAAAACAAAAAACCGTTGCCTAAAGTATCTCATACATTTGTTTTCTTTGAAAAAACCATTATGCAACTAGATGAAATAAATACATAAACTGTCGTAGGAGTCAATTTACATAACACTATTTTTAACTATTGTGCCTCTAAATTGTTACAACGGCTAGAAAACTGTTGTTTGTATAATATTAGAAAGGGTCATATGCGTTGTGTGAATAAAATGAGACAAGGGCTTTATATTCAGTTGTGTGATGTATTTGTTACAATGGTGCGTAACCATTGTATGAGTGCCAAACACACCACCCCCGGATAGACAACGAAAAATTCATCTTTTAGACAATGGTGTAGTGCTCCTACACTACCTATTATTTCTTACAATGAGCATGCTCACATAAGCTTAGAGGTTCAAAGTGAAAGCTAGTCAAGCCCTTTTATGGAATATATAAGGTTCCTCTTGCATTTAAATGGCTACAAGGAACCGGAGGTTAGTGGATGGTATGTTGTATGCTGCCCAAGATGGTGTCTTGAAAGTGATGGATTTTCAAGCAAATTGGAATTTTCAAACAGGTAATGGATCGGGGTAATGGAATTTTCATAAAACCCCTAATAGGGACTAATCGCATGGGGTGAGAACCCCTAATGGAAATTGATTTTTATATATTTCAAGGAATCTTGGTCAGGGATTATGTACAGATTGGATTTAGCTTTCATGGATTTCTCTGGATATGCTTTTGTGGATGAAACTGGCTTTCATTGATTTCTTGGAATTGGATTACACGCCACAGATTGGATTTGACTTTCATGAATTGACTTTCACGCCATGGTATGGAAAATATATGGTTTATATATGAATTAGAATGGATAATATATGGATTATATTGGAATGTATTTGGAAAACCCTAGGGATACTAGGGCTATATGGATTTTTAACTTGGTTAAGGTTTACATAAGGTTTGGGAAAGCCGAAAATATGTAAAACTCGGGATAAAGTAGATTTACATCAATCATCCGAACCACGAGAGCCCAAAAGATTAGGTGGAAAACCTTAAAGTATATGGTTATTTCAAGACACTATGGAAGCTAGGTATATGGATAACCTAGGTTGGGAACAAGTGTGGATTATACTTAAAAAGGATATTGGAAATGTATGGATTATACATAAATTTGGGAAGGATCCCAATTATTTAACCTATGTAATTCCCTTTGGGTGGTAAGGTTTAACTTATGCAAGAGAACATATATATATATTATGGATGAGTTTGTATGGATGCATAATTCCTTATTTAGGTGCATGTAGGTATTTGAACCTCATTGGATAGATTCATAAAAAAATATGAATCTCTGGATAGGGTAGGATCCCTTTCCACAGGTGCATGTCGATCTCAGGGAAACTGAGCTAGTGTAGATCTTGTAAAGTCTTGCATAAATATGGTTGGAATTGGAGTGTAAGGACCTTGCATAGGGAATAAGAACTTATAAGGATGACGTAAGTTCAGGTTCCAGTGTGAACCTTGGAATTGGAATTGAATACATGATAAGGAAGATAATCAAAGAGTATAGAGGTAACCCTATCACTTTTATAGTTCATATCCGCCTTTAACTATTTGACCCTTTCAGCTATATATTAGAGGAAGAGACATTCAGAACTTTGGGAATTTGGCTTCAGCTGCCTTAAGGATTGAGAGCCATAGCCAAATGAGGTTTTAGCCATTATCCGTAAACCCCTCTTTTGGGATAGCCCGACTAGTTACTCTTGGGAAATGTATAGAGCATATGCCCATAATATTGGAGTTACGAACAAGGGGTATCAATGGCATTTACCTGATGGTTGTGGGTTCTTTGGAATTTACGTGTTCGTTGTGGGTTTCTTGGCATTTACCCGTTGGATGTGGATTTCTTGGCATTCACCCGCAGGCTATGGGATAGTTTGGAATATACCTTCGAGATGCAGGTTCTTTGGCATTTACTTCTTGGTTGTAGATTCATTAGTATTTTACCTATAATTGGATGGGTACGCACTGACATTCACTTATTGCTACTGGTAAATAAACAAGTATGGATTCCTCAAAAGGCAAAGTTGGAGGTATGTCTTTCAATCCTTGAATTCACCTATCACAACAACATTGTACGGAAATGTAAGTCTAATCTTACGACTTCTTATAATTTTATGTGTTGGATATACATTGCATGATTATGGTTAATTATGTGGCTGGATATTTGATATTATATGCATCATGCTTTGTGTGATTTACTTTTGTTCTTCATTTGGGGGATGTTAGATATATTTGAGATGTCATGTCTAATATGATTTGTGTTTAGTTTTCAGAACTTAACAACAGGACATATTAGGACTTAGTGAAATCAGGAATTACTGTACTCAGAACTTAATATCAGAACCTAAGGTCATATCAGAACTTAAGTGCGGGACGAATTTTAGTTAAGTAATGAAGCTGATTTACAGGAGAAGATCATGACTAAAACAATAGAAGATATGCATGGAAAGAGTTAGAGGACTAGAAGACTTGTAGAAGATATCTGATTGATATATTTTAGGAGACATAATTGTATTCCAAATCAATTAGAATATATCTTGTAACTATGTACTATATAAACACAGACTTAGGGTTTACACTTAATGTGTTATCATTATCGAGTAGATTATACATTGTAACCTAGTAGCTCTTAGTGATATTTGTTCATCACTAAGAGAGAACAACAGCTCATATTGTAACAGAGTTTATTAAATATACTTGATCTTTGTTACATACTTGTTTTAAATTGATTTGATTGTATAAACACTGTATTCAACCCCCTTCTACAGTGTTGTGTGACCTAACAATTGGTATCAGAGCTTTTCTATTAACACACATACAGTAAAGATCCAAACAATCATGTCTCAAGAAACACAAACCCCAACTAAGCCCACCAAAACTCAAGAAACTCAAAACACCCAAACCCACAGTCGATATGAGACTATTAGGGTTCCCATACTGACACCATCTAAGTATCCCATATGGAGATAGCATAGATCATGGGGGAGGATCCAGTTCTAGAAATCAACTTCCATCTGCAAGGAAGTGGACCAAATCATATACACCTGACTTAATAATTGGAGATCCTGAAGCACGTGTTAGAACTAGAACAGCAATATCAAACACTATACCATATATGGGCTATTGCAACTCTAAGAAACTGTAGTATAAGACCCCAAATATGTTACAATAGAAGTTTTTGTAATGTTTTTGCTAAAATTCAGCGTTGCATTTGCTGCCGTTGCAATAGACCCCTATAGCAACGTTTTTTGGAGTTATTGCAACATTTTCAAAGTATTACAAAAATCATTTTATTGCAACACTTTTCTATGTTTTAGTAACACATTTATGATGTTACAATAGACTACTGCAACATTTTTTTATAACATTTATTGAGGTAAAAGTGTTGCACGGTAATTTATTATAACATTAGCTGCAACATTTTTTTGCCTATTGTAATGCTTTTTAATTTTTAGCAATATTTATCTGTAACACATTATTTTCTATTTTAATATTTTTATGTTTTATTAGCATATGTGCAACACTTTTATTAGTCCAAATTTTGGTATCATATTTTTTTCATATACGATCACAAAATTATACCAAAAAAACATTCACATTCCAAATTTTGTTTGATATCGAATCCAATAAAACAAATATTAATACATCCCAGACAAACTCGGCTTATAAAATTAAATCACCTTATATATAGTACTTGAATATAAATTTTAATGACAAAAAAATAAAAACTTGGGTTGTTGGCTACAACTAGCTAGTCCTCTGGTAAGAAACTCCCTTAAAATGACTTCTCCGATTGAGCAGCGACATGGCCAACTTGCCAAATTCTTTGGTACAAAGCTATTGCTCTCCATTTCTCCAATGCGATGATCTCTCACTCCTACAATATTACATAGAAATAAGCTAAGTAAAAATGATTATTGGAACCGTACATATATTAGAATTTAGGAGGAGGAGAATGTCCACATATATAGCAGGATCAAGTAAATAATTGAAAATTAATAGTATCCGGCCTTGATGACCAAATGGGATTACTAGTTAACAGAATAAAGAAAAGATTAAGAATAAGAACTGTTCCTAATTATCAATACAGAGAAATTTAAAAAACAACGTTTCCATTAGTTAATGTCAAAATCTACAGTTATATAGCAAAATAATGATTTGGAACTTACGTTGGCATTTGCATTATGCTTTATCAGTCGGACATCTCCTGCGTATGTGAGAATAATTTTTATAAACGGAATTAAAGCAATGGGTATAATTCTTATAAAAAAAATTAAAACAAACTTCACATCCTCAGTAATGCTTGCCTTTGACATATAAAGAAAAGCATCATCAAACTAAAATTCTAGAAGAGGTTTGTACTTTTGGAGACCATGTTTGGTTATAAGGATGAAATTGTACAATTTTCTTATTATTTTGTTTAACAACAGTTGAATATTCATACCCGACGAGTCGAGAATTCACAGGTATATGTACTTGTTGAACTTGAGGATTCGTACATTGAATAGTCGGGGGAGTCATCCCTTGTAGATGAGGTTGAGTTGCCCCTATCTGGGTTTCAGCTTGAGTAGATGCATAAGTTGAGTGGGGAGGTATCTCCACGGTGGACGAAATCATCTGGGTTGTTCCCGATGGTGTTCCTTCCTCCAGAACTCTAGTTGTTCTCCGTGTTCTCGCCATGGTTGTTGTTGTGCTTTTCCACAGACGGCGCCAAATGTTATAGATTAAAACTAATATATTTAATTGTTGTATTTAATACTAAGGAACGTGAGCTTCAAGGCTCGATTTTGACTGCTCTTGTGTTTCGTAACTCAATCTGCCTTAACAAGATGCCTACGTACCTTGCTGATTGCCAAGGATCAAGTCAAAAAATGTAGTTCTGATCTGTGGGGTGAGACCCCTTATATAGATGTTGGGAGTCCTTGAATTGGACTTGGTATAGGAGACTTGGTGGTCAAGTCTCTGAATTAGGATAGACTTAGGAGTCCTAGGGAGTAGGAAGCTGATTCCTTATCCTATGAGGTTCCTTGGAGGCCAATCTACAAGGATTTATATCCTGACTAGGACTTATCTTAATAGTTGTTTTTCTCCCTTATCTATTAATTACGAAATTAATAAATAATCAGGGTTTTTGGGCCTTCTTTGTTCCATCAGGCCTGATCGACATGTTAACCTTTCTGGTCTGAATGTCATACATCTTCTTATTGGGCCTAGGAGCCCATACCTTGTACAATTAATGCAATATTTAATTATACAATCAGGATTTATTTATCCCTATGAAATAATAAAATATAAATATTAAAATATAGGAATATTTGGACAAAGCGGGAAGTTGTTTTGGGCTGGGAAGCGATAAAATTATTGGGCTCTAGCCGCCCAATATTTCAGCCCATTCGAAATTTTTCCATAAACTAAGACACTCTCTCTCGCTTTCTAACAATTCACACACTCAAATTCTCTCTCTCTCTCTCGTTAAACTCTCTCTCGCTGAACTCTCTCTATCATTATCAATCTCGATCAATTTTATCTGTCACTCGCCACCATTATCATTTTCTGGTAAGTAAATGGGATATATTTTTTTAATTAGGGTGCATTTGAATTTAGGATCGAGGCTTTGTGCTTCAATTAGAGATTTTAAACATTATTTATTTATCTAATCGCTCTCCATCTCTTCGATTTCAGGTGCTCGTGTTTGGGTTTACAGTTGAAGGCATTATTTTAAGGTACTTTTAAGTTAGGCTTTGTTTTATTTGAATTTTGTGTGCTTGTGTGTGCGCGCAGTTGTGTGTTTAGTTTCTCTCTCTCTCCCTCCCTCCATGTCTCTCTCTCCCTGCCTCTCACTCGGTCTCTCTCTGTCTATGTCTCTCTATCTTTCTCTGAATTTGTCTCTCTCTGTCTCTTTCTTTCTCTATATGTCTCTCTATCTATGTACTGCATTAGCAGATTGATATACTAAATCAAATTCAATCTTTCATCTTACTATCTTTGATTTGAGTACTTTATCTGTTTGTGGATGTGATTCATGATGTTTATAATTCGGTTTCGTTTAAAGTTGAATGCCTTTGTTTACCTTTGTTCTCATGTTGTGTATTCGATTTTCTATACCATGATATAAGATAAACATATTTTTGTTGTCTCTCATTGTCTGGGGTTTCAAATCACTTTTCACCAGGTCTCCTCTCTCTGTCTCTCAAATCATCGTAATTATGTAATGTTTATTGATTTATTTTTTAAGCTGATTTAACATTATATGTATTTGCCAATTGCAACCATCTGATGGAATAAGTAAGGTCATGCTAGGAGGACAAGTCACTAATGAGGAAGTTGAGAGCTTGATGAAGAGGTTTAAGATCTCTCTCTCTCTCTCAATTGTATTGTTTCTTTAATTGGAGTGGATTACTGATTTTTTATTGTTTAAACGGAAAAATTTAATTATATTTTCAAAAATTAAAAATGTTTAATTTTTTGAATTTGAATGTGATCTGTGATTGAGTTGATCTATTTTTATTATTCATGTTATGTGTTTGTTTATTTAAATGTTTTCGATTATCATTTTTCCAAAAGTGGTATGTGATTAGTTTGATCTGCTCAGTTTGGTTTTTAGATTGCTAGTTGGTAAAGTCATTTTAATATTCATATAATGTGTTTGATGGTTTGGAATGTTATCCTTTCAGAGATTGATTTATGATTTAATGATCTAACCTAATTTGGTTTAGTTAGTGGGTTACAGCTTGGTGAAGTAGTTTTTCTTATTTATATTTGTTTTAGTTAATTTTGAATTTGATTTCTGACTGATATGATCTACATGATTTGATTAGTTGGTGACAAGTTGGTGAACTAATTTTACTATATATGTGGAAATTTTCAATGTGGTCATGTTTAGCCATTAGACTTTTTTGGTCATGCAGAATGTATACATAGTTGATAACATAAGCTGCGTCCTTCAAAGTAAAATAGACATGTTTTATCCCCTTTCTAAGTGATATTAAGATAGGACACAACATAACATCGGTCTTAGTGAACCTGCTTCCTAGTTCCGTAAGCATGTCTGCATAAATGACTTTGTGGTTTTTTTCCTCTTACTGTAATTTCCAATGATCAGATATTTGCCTTAAATGCACAGTTTTAGAAGGTTTGCCATGTCTATGGAACTTAGTGTAGATTATACTAAACAGTTTATGTTTTCTTAAACACCTGACCTTTCTTGCTTTAGGAAGCCTTGTTTTGGTTATAAATTGAAGGAGATTACGGGCAACATCTTTGCGGCTGATGCAGAGAGTGATACAGTAGAACAAGATGGTGTTGATCCAACTAACAAATATAATTAAGGCTCATCACATGTATCGTATTGAACCTTGGTTAATATTACATATGTGTTGAACCTTAATGGTTCTCATGCTTCTTGTTTTTTTTGGTTTTATTCAAAACAGACCATATATCTATATATGTGTGTGCCTTTCGCTTGGTACAGGGTTTTTCTTATTCTCCAACTCATATGTGTGATCGAGTTCATCACTTAGTGGAATTCTTATTGGAGGCCTGAGAAGGGATAAAAGCAAAGGTATTATTGTTGGAAGCCTCGAAACAATACTACTAAAAATAACTTTCTGCATCTATGTTCTTTCTCTTACTCTTTTTCTACAAGCTTCATGTTTAAGCTCAGAGATATATATTTGCAGCCGCTTTCTTGGCATATTCATGTCAACTATGTTCTATATAGCTTCTATGTGTGCAATAGGGGTAATGTATTCATTATATGCTCTGAGTGCCTCGTGCAGTCTCAACATATTTTTCATCACCTAGACTGCAATTTTGTTATTAGTAATGATGTCTATGTCCTTATATTCTAAGGTGTGCATTTCACATTCCTTTTTCTTCTTCTTATTTCAACTTTTATGATGCGCAAGTTCATTAGATATTTTTTTAAAAAAATTGAGAAAGAAACTGCTGTGTTTTTTTGACATTCTGATGATTAAAGCAGGTAAATAGAGGCCTTCTATCTTCTAGCAATATGGCTTCCTACATAGTTTTCCTCTGTTAGTCTCATATAAGAAGGTTAGGAAGAAAGACTAATCTCCTGATCTCCATTAACTAGCTCTATTTGTTCAACATTAAGCCTAGATTTTGTAATTCTCAGTGAACATGTTAGTGAAAAATATGGCGCACGAACGCATGGAAATGGACACAGTGATTGGACCTCCACATTAGTAAGACTTTGACATATTCCCAAGAAACTTTGCCACTTGTAAGTTGAATTAAGTACTGTCTTTATTGGTCTTGAAATTAAATATAAATGTACTTCGTAGTGTATAACACTGGGCTCATGCATATGCAATAGATGTTATTCTTTTTTGTTAAAAGATTGATTAAGTAGGTGTTGGTAAATACTATAATTTATTTAACCATTATGCTTTCATGGAGGATGTGTTAATATGAATATAGTGATTTTTTTATTTGATGTCGGGAAAACAACCATGTGTACCATCTTACTGGACTAAATAGGAGTAAGAGGCATGTACTTGGTCTGTAGTACAGACTAGAGAGGAATCTATATGTTTGATATGGTAGCATTGTTCATGTAACAGATCCGATAAGTTTTGCGGGGAAGGTTTAGTCAGGTTGTGGTTAGGATTCGGATATAATAAGATTTTCTATTAACTTATAAGATAGCTGTAATCTATAGGAACTACTAAATTTTGTCAAGAACAA
Organism: Apium graveolens; assembly: GCF_009905375.1. Taxonomy (NCBI): domain Eukaryota; kingdom Viridiplantae; phylum Streptophyta; class Magnoliopsida; order Apiales; family Apiaceae; genus Apium; species Apium graveolens. The sequence goes on from NW_027417973.1 coordinate 77,725, forward strand.
GTAACTGTGTAATCCAAAATAATTTAATAATTTTCTTAAAATAAAGTTAAGCACATGAATAAGTATAGTCTACTCTATTTGACTTGCTCCTAGTTTAATGTACTAAAATACAGAAGAAGTATTTTGAATGTTGATAGAATTGTGCATAACAATATACAAGACACAAATACATCATGACAAAATATTAGATCAGAGCTTGGAAGATCTCTATCACTCATTCATTTTCCCCTCACTCATCAATCATCATCTATGTAACATGTAACACGTATTAAGATTTAGAGTAGTCTTTAATGGTTTTGTTGAAGTCCAGAACTTGTACCCTTGTGTTTATATGTTTCCTGTAATATTCTTTTTCAAAACTATTAAAAGTTGCTACCTTTATATATTATAGTTCGTTTCAATTGTTAACCAGTTGGCGAATTTATTATTGTCTGAAAATCCTCCATGGTCATTGGAGGTATGTGGACAGGTTGCATTCAAATGTTCTAGCTCTTGCATCAGGAATCTTATCCGAGGCATCAACTCGGGGTTGGGCATGTGGCAGGGGACTGTTAAAAATGTGCTCAACACTTATAGTTTCAAGCAGTAGGTTCTAATATTATTTAGTTTATAATATTATGTCAATGTAACGTAAAGAACGTGAATTAGTTTGTTTAGTGAAGAATATTGTGGTTGTCATTTTATACTTGTGATGTTTAGTTAAGAAATGATAGATACTTTTAAATAATAGTTTTTCATTTTGTTCTTGTAAAATATTACAGTAGTTCATAAAGTCTTACAATAGCTTGTGAAAATGTTTCAATAGCCAAGGTACATATTTTACAAAATCTACTAAAATGTTACTCTAGGTACATAATTGATTTAAGAAAAAAGTGGGACCCACATGCCACGTCATCAGGGTGGGCCCACATGTCATATCAGTATAGAGGCTGCAAGTCATGTCAACATTTTTGGACCCACAAATGCCGCGTCAATGCCATGTCATCATGCCACGTCATCACAGTATGGGGCCCACATTGGGTCCCATTTTTTAAAAAACTTTATGCCATTCTAAGGTAACATATTTTTAAGTTACAATAGACATGTTTTATGTTACCTAAGGGGTCTAGGGTAACATAAATATACATGTTACAGTAGCGGGATCATATGTTACCTTAGACCCCTAAGGCAACATTGAAAAACCTATCTTTAAAAAAATGTTACCTTAGCTTAAAAGTGTGGCAAGAGCAACATATTTACCCCCTAATGTAATGTTTTTTTTAATTTTATAGTAGGCATTTTATGTTGTAGTGAAACCTACTTAGTTTTCAAAAAATTTACCACCAATCTTAACCATTTCTAATACTCTATCACTACAACCTTTGCATGTAAGTTCTTGAGTAAGTTTTTCAAAACCCTCTTTTTGATTATATCCAAGAAAAATACAATTTCTTGGTGTATGTTCATAAGGGTGTGCAATATATTAGTCAATATCGATGATGTGAATTAGAGGTTGAAAACTCGAAGGGAGACCCGTGAATGGGCACCCTCGAGTTCGACCACCACCAGCCATGACCAAATGGGAGCCGGTGGGTTTGTAAAAAATTTAATTTTTGAATTGATTTTGTGTAAATAGGATAAGATATGGAGTGCATGTTACTTGTTTAGGTTGCTTGAGTTCTTGGTTTTTAAATCAAGTTTTATGCCTAAAAGTTTGGATATAATGACTATTGGTAGTTGTTATTTGATTAGTTGAATAAAGTGTTAATGCATGTCACTAAATCTTGATGCATGTTATCAAAAATGGATGCATGTTGATTTCCTAAGTTTCATTCGGTGTTTTTGTTCGATTTTTTGATAAAAATGCAAGGGAATGATTTTTAAAGGTAATTGATGTTTAGAAGTATGCATGTAAGTGTTAAGTGGTTGCATATTGATTATGTTTGATTTTTTCATATTGTTTTGGTTTGAATTTTTTATTAATTAAAGGGGGAAACAGTTGCTTATCAGGGGTAATTGATGTTCAAGTGATATAAGAATAATCGGATTGAGATTTTATAAAAACTAAGGATTTTTGCATGTTAGAATTGTGAGTTGGGTCGAATTAGGGAAACTTTTAGTTCGATTTTTTTATGAAAATGGTGAAAAGGAATGGTTTTAAGGATGATAAGGATTAACTCATAATTTGGATCATTAAAAAAATATGCATCATAGTTTGTTAAGAAGATTATGTGTTATTTGGATTGAATATGCTAAATTCGAATTGCATGCAAAGTGGTATATGTTTATCATTAAGATGATCACAAGAATTTTTATTCGGTTTTAAAAGAACTAAGGATTGGAGTCTTGTATTGTAGTTTGATTTGTAATATTAAGTCAATAGTTGTTAATCGTATGAATGGAGATTCTTGGCTTGTGTTAAAAGTCAAGTGTTAAAAAATGATTATAATATTTGATTATAATTGACTGATATGGTTGATTATATTAGAAGGGTAAGAGTAATTACAAGTACGTCATGTCCGACTCTCGACGAGTTAGTGAATAGGTTGTTTATGTTATTGAGTTATTCGAATCGGTGATTATTTGCTAAATTTGTAGTATCGAGATATAAAAAGTATAAAGTTATATCTTATTATGTATTATGTGTTATGCGTGTGTACATAAGATAAGTGTTTATCGCGTTCGGGGTAGAAGCTAGACGTTAGCCTAAACGTCCGGAATTGATCAAGTCCCTAATTAGGGTTTTGTTTGGATTGTAAATTTGGATAGCAAAGGCATTCAGGCTAGTAAAGGGAAAGAAATCTTAGGTGGTTGTGCTATATAGTTACTTGTTGTGCGTCTTTGCTCATTTATTTACTTTGATCTAACCATGGAAGATAAGCAAGAAGATGGCCAGGCATAGGCGCACCGCTCGCAAGAGCGTACCTATCGTGTTGAGGGATTTTATATGCCATATCAGGTAGTTGTTGTGTGAGCAAGCGATAGGGGAGAAGTAAATTAGCTAAATCAGATACTTTTGGGTTATCTGTCGTTCTAAGTCGAAATCGAATAATATGAATTTTTTTCTGATTTTGGGTTGTAATAATATTATCTTCTGGTTGGTAGTTGTAATCTTGTCTCATACTTTATCCTGTTGGGATCCTGTTAGTATCAGGGTTTATTATATTTCTTCTATTATGGTATTAGTATATTGGTGTGTGGGTCCTCATTTCCTAACCCTGAGATTGAAAGCATCACACCGTAATATGAACCACACAAAACAATAGTTTACAGAAACTGTTGTGCTAAATCCAAAATTTTATGTTTTTTAACAACGGTTCATAAAACCGTTGTATGAAATCTGGCTGAGATAGTGGTTATTTGTGGGAAACAAAAACCCGTTGTCTGTTATTTTAGGATAACGGTTCTTTTGTCAATTGTTGTCTAATTAGTGTTGTTTGAAGCTGTTTTTCTTATACTGTCATAAGTATGAACCTTTACACAATTAGAAATTTTAGTAATCTTTTTATATCTGCAAAACAAATAATAAGTTATTTGCTTCACAAAAAAAATAATAAGTTATTCTATGCATAAATAGTAACTAATAATTGACAATTTTTGCATTGGTGCATGTGACAATCAAATATTCATATTTTGTTTCAATAAGTATTTTTCTTTTTTAGGATTTGAATAAGTATTTAAATTGTACATTAATAATAATTTTAGTAAATTCCATGCAAAAGAAATAAATTATTCAATATTGTTGTAGATACAAGTACTAACAACAAGCAACTAGCAAGTAACTAAGATCAAGCACCTGAAATACTGATCAAGGACCAGAGACAAGTGACATACAACTCATATCTCCTCTACTCCTCTGTTATTTACTGTAACTGAATTCTGTTACAGAAAGGTTCTAGAAGCTAGTCTAATCTCTATACATAAAAATAATCAGTTTGTATCTTTTATTCTCTGAGCTTGAATAAACAATTTTACTTTCACATTTGTGATATGGTATCAGAGACATCATAATCTTTGTGCCTATCTAAGTAAATGCATTCATATGCTTCCGCTTTATGAGCTCCATCAGCATTAATGGTGACATCGTCCTCTACACCTGCAGATCTATTTATTGATAATAATCATCTATAATATCTCAGTGCAAGATCTAAGTGCAAGATATTCACAGAAAAATGTGCCACGTCTATTCAACAACGGGAAAGAACTAGCCTCATTGACTCAAGGTAACAAATCTGTTACCTCCTATTTCACAAATGTTCGAGGTTTAATGAATGAATTGAAAATTTTGGTTCCAATTCCTAGATGCCCTTGTAATCTTACTACCTGCACATGTGGTATAAATATTAGATTAATTCGGTATGAACAACATATGAAGCTTAGTCAATTTTGTATTTTTACAAACACTCGAGGTTAAATTATGTTAATATGTCATTTGCCTGATATCAGTCAAGCTTATGCCATGCTCTTGTAAGATGAAAATCAACATAGTTCTGTTACTTTTATGACATATCTCTAGAGTCAGTTTCTACCAATGCACGATTTGGATCGTAATTTCAATCTAAGAACAAAATTGTTTCAAATAAGAAGGATGATAAGAAACTCAATGATGTTGTTTGTGATTACTGTCATCTCACTGGACATGTGAGAGAAGTGCTTTGCTCTCCACGGCTACCCTGACTGGCACATGTTATATGGTCAACCGAAACCAAAACCTAGACCTGGAAACAACGAGAAGATTGGTGATAATATGATAAATTCTGTTACAAAATCAGACTCTTCACAGCCTGATGATGGTAGTATTTCTGGTGGTAATCAAGTATGCACTAATAATTTGTCAGATGCTCGGTGTCATCAAATTATACAGATGTTGCAAGGTAAATTAAAACTACTTTCATAACTTCTTGGTTGAAAACTATTGCTAATCATGTGGCAGGTATTCCTCACCATACTACTAATTATGTCATGTATGCATCACCAGTTCAATTTACACAACCTAAAAATGTTTGGATACTTGATTCTGGAGCCACTATTCATATAACACCATACTTACATCTTGTTCATAATTTCAAACCTGTTAATTATGAATTGCATTTTCCAAATAGAGAAATTTCTATAATTACTCATATTGGTCAAATTCAATTAAGTTCAGATATCTTGCTTCAAGATGTGTTAGTTGTGCCTAAATTTCAATGTAATTTATTGTTCAGTCCATAACTAACAAGTACCTTTGCTATCAAAATTGTGTTTTCTCCTTCTAAATGTATCTTTCAGGACCCTGGTTTGATGATGGAGAAAGAGATTGGTAATCTGATAGATAGTCTATATAAACTTCATACAAATAAATTGCAAACTGCTTCTATGACATTTGTTCATTCTTCCCATAGTATTATCAAGTCTGATATCAACTAGAATTGGAGATTAGGGCATCCTTCTCATCCAGTCTTGAGTCATATTATGAGTATATATGTTCCCCTACAAATGTAAATACTCATTATGATATTTGTCATTTTTCCAAACAAGTTAGACTACCCATTCTTGTTAGAGATTCTAAGAGTACTAGTGCATTTGATATTGTTCAATGTGATGTATGGGGACCTTACAAAAATTCTACACTTGACAATTGTACTCTTTTTCTTACTATAATAGATGACTTCACCAAATGCACTTGGGTTTACTTAATGTCCACAAAAATACAAGTGTTTAGTTTGATTAAAAATTTCATTGCTTATGTTTCCGCTCAATTCAAAACTTATGTTCAAATTCGTAGGTCTGATAATGGGACAAAATTAACAAATTCTTACTTAACATCATATCTACAAACCATTGGAATTGTTCAACAGTTTAGTTGCTCTTATACTCAAAAAATGGAGGAGTTGAGAGAAAACATCAACACTTGTTAAATGTGGCTAGGTCCTTAAGGTTTCAGTTCAATTTGCCTATCTCCTTCTGGGTTGATTATGTGTTAACAGCCACATATCTTATTAATATGTTGCCTTCTCACTTCAAGTCACCATATAAACTATTATTTCACAATTTACCAAATTATATTGCCCTAATAACATTTGGATGTATGTTCTACATCTCTAATCTTTATTCTCCTTTTGATAAATTTTCCTCAAGAGCACTTAAATATGTTTTTTTAGGATATCCTTTTAATAAGAAAGGATACATGGTCATGGACCTTATAAAGGTATGTAAAATTCAATTAATTTATAAAGGTCGCTTTCATTTCCCTAAAGGAAAAATTGGGAATCTCTTTATGATGTGATCATGATTAATTTAAAATTAACAAAACCCTAAAGTTAATATTAAGTTGATCAGATGCCTTCCAATGAGTCCAATGCGTTAACCCCTAGATCAACCAAGAATGGGTTCGCCAAAGCAAAGTACTCCTATCTATCGTGGGAGATGTGTTGAAGTATATTGATACTTTTTGACTATTGGGTTTGACTTAACTATGTTATCACAATAGGATTGTGAACTTAGAGACATAAAGTTTGGCGAGATTTATTAGATAAATATGAACAAATGTTGTTCCACCAAGCTATCCAAGAGTTATATAGTTGATATAATTGACAAATATTGTCTACCTAAATAATTATGTTTTAGGAGAAAAGCCAAAGCTTACCTAACGCGTGGTGAAATATGGATCTTGGCTCACTAGAAAGGATATAGAACATATTTTATCCGAATTAATAGTTAGGGATATGGATTTGATAAAAATAGTGGGAGATATATATTGTGAATATATATATGAATAATCACTTGAACATAATTTAATGATCTTTTGTAGACTAAGTCATTTTATGCACTTTAATATTGTAGATATCAAATGACAAATAACACAAATAACTTCTCTATGTAATATTCCTTGAGAAGGACAAGCTGAGATGAAATAATTTCCTCGATTGACATGGGAACTTGAGGGTTGTCCTCGGGTTCAAGGATGTCACTCAAACCCCTCCCTTATTTCTTCCAGCTGAGAATGAAACATGTGCAGAACAAAATGCTTACCGAAAGCAAAGTAACTATGCAACTGATATTTCATATCTCATGCTTGTAATTATGAGTGCTGAGCTTTAGAAGCAACAAGAGCATAATGATGCTTATGATATGATTGAGCACCTTCAAAAGATGTTTGAAGGATAGGCTCGTCAGAAAGATTTGACAATAATAAGGCACCATACTTTTATATTAATGGGAGAATCATATCCGGTTGGACCACATGTTCTAAAGGTGATAGGCATATGTGCCTTGATATTTTAGGTTTCAAGAATGGTCTAGAGACTCAGCTTGATTTGATCAAAATAACTTTAAACAATTTATTTTCTCAGTTTGTTAAGAACAAAAGGAATGAGATAGACAGAACACTCACTGAGTTACGTCCATATTGATGTTGTACAAATGGAATGCAAATGGGATAGGAAAGTGGACAGGTGAGGTGAAGATTTGATCTTATTCGGTGCCAAACCAAAGTACAATTCCAAAGGGATTTTGAAGCCTAAGTTGCTAAAGAAGATGATTGTCATTTCTGTGGAAATAACTGGATGAATGGAAGTTAAATTGTCGAGCTTACTGGAAGATCTAAAGAAGGAAACTACCAATGGTCAAGCTTCAGGTATAGGGTTAGAATTGGAGAAAAAGTTGTTACTCTAGTTGAAAGAACTCGATACCTAATGTTGCCCATAAGGCGAGATTGAGAACTTGATAAATTGTTATTACGTGCCTGCCTTTAGCGGATACATTAAGTCAATTTCTTACCATGACAAGAAAGGTTTTCATTTTAATTAAATAAATAATAGTTGTTTATTCTATTTTAATGGTAAGACTTATAATGTTGCACAATTAGTTAACAATTTACATGTTCTAAGTTGACTCAAATCAAACATTACCTCTAGCATTGCCGTTAAGCCATAATAATGAGAAACACATTTATGGGTTACATATACATGAATACTTGGATAAGTTTGATTTTGAATCATACAGAAGATGCGAACTTTGTCTCATTGGCACACTACAAGGAAAATAGGGTGACACAACGGTTCTTAACCATTGTCTGATACCCCTCAATACCGTTGAGTATTGAGGCGCCGTCTGATGCAACGGTACCCAATCGTTGTCTGTCTAACTGTAAGACAACAGCGCAGATATAAGAAAACATTGTTAGAAGGTTGGTATACACAACAGTTCTGTTATAACATAGTGTTGTGAGAGATTGTGGTATTCATGCATTTCTTAGATGCACACCACATGTCTGATATGTTTAACACAATGGGTCCGCTTAGACGAAATATTGTCCTTCTTTCCTATAGTCAACAGTTTTAAAAACAAAATATATTGTCTGAAATGACTCCATACAACGGCGTAGTTATAAAATAATATTGTAATATGATGTGTTAGTCAATAATTTCCGTGAGACAAAGTGTTGTCCTTTCTCCATTCTCACAACATTTTCTGTAAAATGATGTGTTGTCTTATATTAATAGAGTCAATGGTGTGCTAAAAGAGAAAGTATTGTTTGAAATTTATGTTGCAACGCTCTAGTAAAACTCATATTTTGTGTATTCTATATAGACAAATCTTTATTCATTTGTAACATTTGTAGAAATAGCAACATACAACAGTTTTATTTGTAGGAATAGCAACATACAACATTTTTATTTTCAACTGCTTAAAGCAATTTCTTCATGCTACGTCAACTACTCTAGCCCTGCTCTTGATCCAATTATTTTCCGACAACTCCTATATGTTGCATTAGTCGTCCCACTTGAAAATAACTGGGTAGCCTAGCATATGCTGAAAAAATAGAAGGAAAAAAAGAACAACATATTCAATGACTCTATATTTTTTTCTTAAAAAACAAAATCAATAACTGAATGAAAAATGCCAAAGATAGTTTCATAACAGAGGGTACCTACTTAGAGCTTAAATGGTTTTTATCTAGCAATCCATGAGCAATATAAGCATAAAAACTCTTAAAAGTATATAATATATTTGAAACTTTATGAAGTAAATAAAATAATACGGTAGTAGTAAATACAATCATTATCAGAGTATAAAGTGTATAAAAGGATTCATATTAATGGCTCAGAATGCTTATATGGCTATACACGAATACGACCATGAATGTAAGCCAAGGCATTTGCAGGTAATTGAAATCACAACTGATAAGGATTCTTGTGAGCTATTTTGTAGAACATTGGGATCCACTACCTGTATAAACTCATCGTGGCTCTCCATAGACACGTGTAATGACATATTATAATGCATTACTATGTAATATAACAAAATTAAGCAAGTGAGTTTATTAGCTGAAAGACCATAGTTGATAATTAAGCAATTATCATTAGTATCTGAGTAGGTACCTACTAGTACTAGTAGTGACGAGATGAAAACAAGTAGTAGGAGTGTGGACACAAGTGAGTTTGGAATGTATAGCAGCGGCACAATTACTGGTGCTAAAATTTATGGCGGCTTACACCCTCGTCAGTTTGCTACTACTCCAAGAGCATGTATAAGTATAAACTCATACCAAATGACACATTACAATGTATTATACTGTCATATAAACATATACACCAAATATAAACTGTGAATAAAAATAGTTGTGATAATAATATGACCCATCCCTATCACATTGCCATTTAAAACAGTTGCTTCCATTTCCTGGAAAATAGAAAAGGCAACAAGTTAAACAAGTGTTAGTAGTTTATCAAATTAAGTAACCATTTGCGCAGGGGAAACAACTTAAACAAGAGGTATTCATAGACACAAAGAGACCAAAGATGAACTTACAATGACAACTACCAACAAAAATATTAATTTCTGACAAGTGTACTTAACCAACGCACAAGACAATAGTACCATTACAAGGAAAAATTAATCATATGACAATTACAAATTTATCCAAATCACAGGGCACATGTAATGAGTCTAAATTTTTCAATCATCGTTTAAAAATTAAAAATTAGAAAAGTAACAAATACAAAAACAACCAAACAGAGTTATATGTTATTATACAAACATATATACATAATATGTGAAATATAGATGAAAATTACCAAATCGAAAGTGGCGACAAAGGAGTAAAGAGCGGCTGACAAGTTTATGAATAGTTTATATGGTTCCAACAATCAGATGCATCTTGCAAAGATAGGGTTCAATTTAGGGGTTTTTATTTAGGGATTTGATTTCACCGGTTTGATTCACAAAGTCTAGGGTTTTGATTTAAGGATTTTGATTTAGAGATGTGATTTAAGTGATTCAGAGTGAGAGTTTGAAGTGGTGGAAGAAGTAGGGAGAGATGCTTGAATCGTAGTGGTTGAATGACACTCAAAAAAGGCGAGTAAGATAGATCTTAAGGGGTGGGGGGAATATTTGGGGGAGGCGGGGAATTGTTAAGGGGTGGGGGGAATATTTGGGGGAGGCGGGGAATTGAAAATATCAAGGGAGGGTTTCTTTTAGTAGTATTATGCGGGGAACAAAGCAGTGCATATTATTTTTGTTCTTTAATCGGAAAATAAAATAATATTAATAAAACAATGATGTGAAAAAGTAAATAAAAAAATTGTTTGTGAATTAAAAAAATAAAGAAGATGAGATCATATGATTTTAGTCTTCTATAAAAAATAAAAAAATCAAGGTAATCTTTCACGATTTTATAAAGAAAATTCATTAAATTTACCATATAAGACCATCTCCAGCTAAAATATGGCCGGCAAAAATTTTAGTGAACCTCTAAGCACTTTTATATTAGCTAAAATCATTATGTATATTTAAAATAGTATTTTTATTAAATTAAAATATATATTAGTGAAATAAAATTATAACATTTACTAAAATATATATAATTATTTTTAAAAATATTATTGATAATTTTACTAAATATTAGTCATATTATCTTATTTTCCTTATAAAATTATGCAAGGTAAGTTTACAATTTTTTTATATTTTTTTAACATGACTAAAATCATTATACTTTAACATGTGTAAGGTTAGATTGTCAAAAAAAAATAGTTAAAAAAATAATATTGATGATTGTGAATAAATCTCGTGTAGGGAGTAATACTTTTACATGATTTTTTTATAAAGTCATGCAATTTAAATTTGAATTTTTTTTATAATTTTTTCACATTTCTAAACTCAAGATATTTACCATCAGTATGGTTGGATATTTTAATTAAAAAAATAGCTTTGTTATGCGGGAAAGAATCTCGTTTAGGGTACTGGTAGTTTTACCTATTTTTCTTTTAAAGTCATTCAAGCTAAGTTTCGATCATTCAAAAAATTATTTAAAAAATATTTTTTAATCGGGAACGAATATCAACATAGGGAATAGTACTTGTACTGGATTTTATTTACAAAGTCATGCAATATAAGTTTGATTTTTTAATAATTTTTTCACATGACTAAAATCAATATAATTTAACATCTCTACGATTGTATTGTCTAAAAATAATTTTAAAAATTTATTTTGTTATTCTGGAAAGAATCTCATTTAAGTAATTAGTACCTTTACCGAATTTTTCATATAGAGTCATTCAAGATAAGTTTATTTTTTTTGTAAATATTTTACATGACTAAAATATATATACTTTAACATCTCTATGGTTGAATCTTTCAAAAAATCATTTAAAAAATAATTTTGTTGATCATGAACCAGTCTCGTCATAGAAAAATAGTACTTTTACCAGATTTTTCTTATAAAGTCATCCAAGATAAGTTTTATTCTTTTATAATTTTTTCACATGAATAAAATTAATATAATTTAACATCCGTACGGTTGGATCTTTCAAAAAATCATTTAGAAAAAAAAATTGCTCATCGGGAACGAGTCACATTGTAGGAAATAGTACCTTTACCGGATTTTCCTTATAAAGACATGCAAGATAAATTTTATTTTTTTTATAATTTTTTCAGATGATTAAAATCAATATATTTTAACATCTGTATGGTGGGATCTTTCAAAAAATCATTTAAAAAATAATTTTGTTCATCAGGAACGAGTCTTATATAGGAAATAGTACTTTTACCGGATTTTTCTTATAAAGTCATCCAAGATAAGTTTTATTTTTTTATAATGAATAGGTATAGAACCATTGTTATTTTTCTTAGTGTTATCCGAAATAAATAGAATAGGTATAGAAACCATTGCTATGTTGACAGACAATTGTTTAGTAAAATAAAAGAAACTTATTATGCTAAGTTATACTAGAAAACAGTTAGTACATAAGTAAACCATTGTTCTAAGCTATATTAGGACAATATTTGGTACAAAAGTAACCATTGTGCTAAAGATATTCGACAATACATCAAATATTAACACCATTGTATGTACAAATCCTAACAACACTCTGGGATCACTACATACCATGACTAGATTAGCTTCTAACAATATCTTGGTCATTACAAAAGCTGTTGTGAGCATAGCTAAAACACAAGACCCAAAAAACAAAAACCGTTGCCTAAAGTATCTCATACATTTGTTTTCTTTGAAAAAACCAGTGTACAACTAGATGAAATAAATACATAAACTGTCGTAGGAGTCAATTCACATAACACTATTTTTAACTATTGTGCCTCTAAATTGTGTACAACGGCTAGAAAACTGTGTGTTGTATAATATTAGAAAGGGTCATATGCGTTGTGTGAATAAAATGAGACAAAGGCTTTATATTCAGTTGTGTGATGTATTTGTTACAATGGTGCGTAACCATTGTATGAGTGCCAAAATCACACCGCCCCCGGATAGACAACGAAAAATTCATCTTTTAGACAATGGTGTAGTGCTCCTACACTACCTATTATTTCTTACAATGAGCATGCTCACATAAGCTTAGAGGTTCCAAGTGAAAGCTAGTCAAGCCCTTTTATGGAATATATAAGGTTCCTCTTGCATTTAAATGGCTACAAGGAACCGGAGGTTAGTGGATGGTATGTTGTATGCTGCCCAAGATGGTGTCTTGAAAGTGATGGATTTTCAAGCAAATTGGAATTTTCAAATAGTTAATGGATCGGGGTAATGGAATTTTCATAAAACCCCTAATAGGGACTAATCGCATGGGGTGAGAACCCCTAATGGAAACTGATTTTTATATATTTCAAGGAATCTTGGTCAGGGATTATGTACAGATTGGATTTAGCTTTCATGGATTTCTCTGGATATGCTTTTGTGGATGAAACTGGCTTTCATTAATTTCTGGAATTGGCTTACACGCCACTAATTGGATTTGACTTTCATGGAATGACTTTCACGCCATGGTATGGAAATATATGGTTTATATATGAATTAGAATGGATAATATATGGATTATATTGGAATGTATTTGGAAAAACCCTAGGGATACTAGGGCTATATGGATTTTTTAACTTGGTTAAGGTTTACATAAGGTTTGGGAAAGCCGAAAATTGTAAAACCCAGGATCAAGTAGATTTTACATCAATCATCCGAACCACGAGAGCCCAAAAGATTAGGTGGAAAACCTTAAAGTATATGGTTATTTCAAGACACTATGGAACTAGGGTATATGGATAACCTAGGTTGGGAACCAAGTGTGGATTATACTTAAAAAGGATATTGGAAATGTATGGATTATACATAAATTTGGGAAGGATCCCAATTATTTACCCTATGTAATTCCCTTTGGGTGGTAAGGTTTAACTTATGCAAGAGAACATATATATATATATTATGGATGAGTTTGTATGGATGCATAATTCCTTATTTAGGTGCATGTAGGTATTTGAACCTCATTGGATAGATTCATAAAAAAATATGAATCTCTGGATAGGGTAGGATCCCTTTCCACAGGTGCATGTCGATCTCAGGGAAACTGAGCTAGTGTAGATCTTGTAAAGTCTTGCATAAATATGGTTGGAATTGGAGTGTAAGGACCTTGTATAGGGAATAAGAACTTATAAGGATGACGTAAGTTCAGGTTCCAGTATGAACCTTGGAATTGGAATTGAATACATGATAAGGAAGAAAATCAAAGAGTATAGAGGTAACCCTATCACTTTTATAGTTCACATCCTCCTTTAACTATTTGACCCTTTCAGCTATATATTAGAGGAAGAGACATTCAGAACTTTGGGAATTTGGCTTCAGCTGCCTTAAGGATTGAGAGCCATAGCCAAATGAGGTTTTAGCCATTATCCGTAAACCCCTCTTTTGGGATAGCCCGACTAGTTACTCTTGGGAAATGTAATAGAGCATAATGCCCATAATATTCGAGTTACGAACAAGGGGTATCAATGGCATTTACCTGATGGTGTGGGTTCTTTGGAATTTACGTGTTCGTTGTGGGTTTCTTGGCATTTACCCGTTGGATGTGGATTTCTTGGCATTCACCCGCAGACTATGGGACAGTTGGAATATACCTTCGAGATGCAGGTTCTTTGGCATTACTTCTTGGTTGTAGATTCATTAGTATTTTACCTATAATTGGATGGGTACGCACTGACATTCACTTATTGCTACTGGTAAATAAACAAGTATGGATTCCTCAAAAGGCAAAGTTGGAGGTATGTCTTTCAATCCTTGAATTCACCTATCACAACAACATTATACGGAAATGTAAGTCTAATCTTACGACTTCTTATAATTTTATGTGTTGGATATATATTGCATGATTATGGTTAATTATGTGGCTGGATATTTGATATTATATGCATCATGCTTTGTGTGATTTACTTTTGTTCTTCATTTAGGGGGATCTTAGATATATTTGAGATGTCATGTCTAATATGATTTGTGTTTAGTTTTCAGAACTTAACAACAGGACATATTAGGACTTAGTAAAATCAGGAATTACTGTACTCAGAACTTAATATCAGAACCTAAGGTCATATCAGAAATTAAGTGCGGGAAGAATTTTAGTTAAGTAATGAAGCTGATTTACAGGAGAAGATCATGACTAAAACAATAGAAGATATGCATGGAAAGAGTTAGAGGACTAGAAGACTTATAGAAGATATCTGATTGATATATTTTAGGAGACATAATTGTATTCCAAATCAATTAGAATATATCTTATAACTATGTACTATATAAACACAGACTTAGGGTTTACACTTAATGTGTTATCATTATCGAGTAGATTATACATTGTAACCTAGTAGCTCTTAGTGATATTTGTTCATCACTGAGAGAGAACAACAGCTCATATTGTAACAGAGTTTATTAAATATACTTGATCTTTGGTACATACTTGTTTTAAATTGATTTGATTGTATAAACACTGTATTCAACCCCCTTCTACAGTGTTGTGTGACCTAACAATTGGTATCAGAGCTTTTCTGTTAACACACATACAGTAAAGATCCAAACAATCATGTCTCAAGAAACACAAACCCCAACTAAGCCCACCAAAACTCAAGAAACTCAAAACACCCAAACCCAGTCGATATGAGACTATTAGGGTTCCCATACTGACACCATCTAAGTATCCCATATGGAGATAGCATAGATCATGGGGGAGGATCCAGTTCTAGAAATCAACTTCCATCTGCAAGGAAGTGGACCAAATCATATACACCTGACTTAATAATTGGAGATCCTGAAGCACGTGTTAGAACTAGAACAGCAACATCAAACACTATACCATATATGGGCTATTGCAACTCCAAGAAACTGTAGCATAAGACCCAAATATATTACAATAGAAGTTTTTGTAACGTTTTTGCTAAAATTCAGCGTTGCATTTGCTGCCGTTGCAATAGACCCCTATAGCAACGTTTTTTGGAGTTATTGCAACATTTTCAAAGTATTACAAAATCATTTTATTGCAACACTTTTCTCTGTTTTAGTAACACATTTATGATGTTACAATAGACTACTGCAACATTTTTTTATAACATTTATTGAGGTAAAAGTGTTGCACGGTAATTTATTATAACATTAGCTGCAACATTTTTTGCCTATTGTAATGCTTTTTAAGTTTTAGCAATATTTATCTATAACACATTATTTTCTATTTTAATATTTTTATGTTTTATTAGCATATGTGCAACACTTTTATTAGTCCAAATTTTGGTATCATATTTTTTTCATATACGATCACAAAATTATAAAAAAAACATTCACATTCCAAATTTGTTTGATATCGAATCCAATAAAACAAATATTAATACATCCCAGACAAACTCGGCTTATAAAATAAATCACCTTATCTATAGTACTTGAATATAAATTTTAATGACAAAAAAATAAAAACTTGGGTTGTTGGCTACAACTAGCTAGTCCTCTGGTAAGAAACTCCCTTAAAATGACTTCTCCGATTGAGCAGCGACATGGCCAACTTGCCAAATTCTTTGGTACAAAGCTATTGCTCTCCATTTCTCCAATGCGATGATCTCTCACTTCTAATATTACATAGAAATAAGCTAAGTAAAAATGATTATTGGAACCGTACATATATTAGAATTTAGGAGGAAGAGAATGTCCACATATATAGCAGGATCAAGTAAATAATTGAAAATTAATAGTATCCGGCCTTGATGACCAAATGGGATTACTAGTTAACAGAATAAAGAAAAGATTAAGAATAAGAACTGTTCCTAATTATCAATACAGAGAAATTTAAAAAACAACGTTTCATTAGTTAATGTCAAAATCTACAATTATATAGCAAAATAATGATTTGGAACTTA